>NC_133658.1:786429807-786664415 GCF_037893015.1 Macrotis lagotis
AAGGCTTTGGAAATCATTTTTCTGGGGAAAGGAATGGGATTTGTCCTGAATAATATCAAGTTTTAGAACAGTCACCCTTTCTAGAAAGAACAAGAATTAGCATTTAACCCTTGATTCAGAGGGCCTGTGTTGCTGTTGTTTGCCCTTCATTCTCAAAGATTATGACATCAGGGATACTACCATAACAAGCATGTGAATTGAATTTGAGTGAGGGGTGTGCTGTGTTAAATCACCAGTCTCACTTTCTCCTCCAGAATCATCTGAGTTCAACTGCCAGATATGGATCAAGATGACTGGAGATGACTCTGGAGGTTAGGCAATCAGGGTTAAGTGACTTGTTCAAGGATATACAGCTGGAAAGTGTCAAGTGTCTGAGGTTAAATTTGAATTCAAGTCCTCCTGATTCCCAGGATGCTCTCTCCACTGTGCCAAGACCTAAGGACAAAGTCATATGTGAGGACCTTGTCCTCAGAGCCATAATGTGTAAGGAGCTCCCTTTAATCTCACTGCTATTTTGAGGGTTTTTAGATTGTGTATTCTAAAGGGAAAAAGGCTTAACCTCTAGAAACAATTCCCTTTCAAGGAAACCCTAACTAAGTTTTCCCTATACATCAGAAGCCCTATACATCAAGTTCCTGGAAGATATGGGGCTATCCAAGGAGTGGATGAATAGACATCTTTTTCTATATTTTGAAGGAACCCTAAAGTTATGGTAGCAATTTTAATCTGGATGATTACTTGTGACCTTTGGGAAGATAGGACTCACAGGAAGATGAGTCTTTCTATCAGTTTTAAATTGTTCCCCTTACAGAAGAGTCACAATTCCAAGGTGATGGCAAAAGTCTGCAGGATTATATAGGTTCCTAGGGAAAAGATGGAATTCACCAAAGAGGGAAAAAGAGTGAATAGACTCTTGTGAGTCCTTTGTGTGACTTATTTTCTATATGGTAAAATAAAAACTTTTCTTAGCATAACTAACTTGGGTGCTTCCATAAGGAAGGAATGAGCATTTATTAAGAACTTAGATGATAGAGCATATAGAACACCAGCCCTGGAGGCAGGAGAATCTGAGCTCAAATCTAACCTCAAGACACCTCTTTGATAATGAAGGACAATCATTACTAGGTAACAAGCACTTTACAAATATTATCTCATTTTATTTTCACAACCACTTTTGAAGGTAGTGCAATTATTATCCCCATTTTACAAGTGAGGAAACTGAAGCAGGAAGGGGTTAAGTAACCTGTCCAGGATGAAATATCTATTAGTTAAATGAAACTGAATTTGAACCTTAGGTCTTCCTGACCCCCCACTCAATTCTTTATTCACTGAGCCATCTAGCTGCCAATGGTACTGAAGACTCCCCTATATTTATGGAGATCTAACACAAAATCTGGGGAGGAGCATATTGTCAAAGAATGATTTGGGGTTCAAGCCTAGTTCACATAAACCTAGAGCTTAGCATGCTGGGTTAAAAATGAAAATTATAAAGACACAATGAGAAAACATTGTTTTTAAAAAGGTAAGAAAGGAAAAGGAAGGTTATCTAAAGAGATCAATGTAGCTTCACATACTTATCATCCAACTTAGTTTTTTTTTGGCAAGGCAATTGGGTTAAGTGACTTGCCCAAGGTCACACAGCTAAAGTGTCTGAGATAGGATTTGAACTCAGGTCCTCCTGCCTCTGGTGCTCTATCCACTGTGCCAGCTTTCAACTTAGATTTTTTAAAAATGGGAACAGAAAATGGAAACAAATTAAGGTAACAGGATAAACACAGAAATATGATGTGATCTTCAGAATGACCTATGTATCAAGGAAAGTTAAGGATATCTCCAAAAGGGCAATTTTTAGTTATATTAGAAATAAAAGGAAGATCAAAGAAAGAAAGGACTATGGCTTGGTATGAATGGGACTCCGATACTACCAATAATGCCTATTATTAAAGGAGCATTTTTAGGTTTGCGAAGTACTTTACAAATATCACAAAACAATCTAGAGAGGTGGGTGCTAGTATTTCCATTTTAGGCAGCTATAAACAAGATACAAAGGCATCTTTTAACTTACCTAGGATTTCACAGTAAGTATCTAGACTAGACTTTGAACTTAAATCTTCCTGGATTCAGTGCTCTCTCCACTGTGTTAGCCTAGCTTCCTCTGTGATAATGAATGAGAGGAGAGAGAGAGAGAGAGAAAGAAAAAAGAGAGAAGAAACAGTCATAGACAGAAAGAGACAGAAATAAAGACATGCTAAACTTTTATTGTTCTTTTTTTCTGACAAGGAGAATAATCTTTCCACTGGACACAACAAGAGGGAACAGACGCAAAGAAGAGCAGGAAAAGAGTAAAAGCACATCTAGCTGCCTTAATTAATTCAAGTCACCAATCAGTCAATAAACATTTATTAAGCACTTATGTACCAGACAGACCTACATAAAAACATCATCACTGGCTACTGAAAGAAGAAGCAGAAGTAATTGTTGAACCACTGCCAATACTTTTTTTTTTTTTTAGATTTTTCAAGGCAATGGGGTTAAGTGGCTTGCCCAAGGCCACACAGCTAGGTAATTATTAAGTGTCTGAGATCGGATTTGAACCCAGGTACTCCTGACTCCAGGGCTGTGCTTTATCCACTGTACCACCTAGCCACCCCATTGCCAATACTTTTTGAAAGATCATGGAAAAGAGGAAATAAATTGTGACAGAGATGTCAATCTCAGCCCCAAAGAGCTGCAAACAGCCAGAAAAACTCTGGAGTCTAACTGAATCAGATTAAAATGTACCTGGGAAATATCTAACAAAATAAATATAAATAAAACATAGGCAATGTTAATTTGTGGTTTTCTAAGTCAATATGCTGCATTAGGGAGCTTTTTCTATTTAAGTGTGACAACACTGTGTTTTAGCATGGGAGAAATGTCAACATTTATTCTGAATTTTAAAAAGATAACAGAGTTGAATCCAATGAACTTTACTTTGATTCCTAGCAAAATTTCAGAATGTATTATTAAAGGGGTGGTTAATGAACATCTAGAAAGGGAATCCATGATCAGAAAATATCCACATGGCCTTATCAAGAACAGGTCAGACCATCTCAATGTCAAGATTATGCTAATTCTCTTCCCCCACCTTTCTTCCTCCCTTCTTTCCTTTTTCCTATTCTTCCTTCTTTCTTTCTTTGTCTCATTCATTCTTTCTGACATTTGTAATATAGGATGGTTCTTTGGGAGGGGGAAGAATTCAGGTGAAAACAATGATGATATAAAAAAACAGAAGTATCAATAGTTTTAAATTTTTTAGTTTTTTAAAAGTCAGATGATAAAAGACTCATTTAATTTCCTTTTTTATTTGACAAAATAGAAATGAATGCTATAAATAGTAGATGTGTTTGACTCAGGGGAACTGGTTCAAGGCAACTGATTGTTAAATATCTAGTGGGAGAATTTTCACCTTAGCAAATGCTTGTGAGGTGTGATACATTGTTTTTTGATTGTTGATTTAAGAAAGTTATGGGAAAATGTTAAAAATGCAGATAAAATTCAAAAGTGTATCATGATACCTTTTTTTCCCCAGTACACCTTTGATTAATAGAACCTAGATTACAGTAAGGCATTAATGAAGTGTCTCATATCATCACTGTGGAAATGTTTGCCCTTCAATCTTTTTTCTTTGCAAGGTAATGGGGTTAAGTAACTCTCCCAAGGTCACACAATTAAGTAAATATTACGTGTCTGAGGTTGGATTTGAACTCAGATCTTCTTGACTCTAGGGCTAGTGCTCTATCTACTGCACCATCTAGCTGCCCCATGTCCTTGTTCTTGAAGAAGACCATGACATCAGCGAGGTGATGCCATGACAAACACTTGATTTGGATCTGAATGAGGGGGTGCTCTGCGAAGTTACCAGATTCATTTTCTCCTCCAGAGTCATCTGGAGCAGTTAGAAGGGTGAGCAGATTAGACAACTAGACAACATTCCAGTACAAGAATTGCTTGAAGGAACTGTGGATATTAGCTTACAAAAAATTTGGGGAGGACAAAAAAGTGATTTTAAGTATTAGGAGTTTTGTTATGTGTCCCTTCACCTGGAACCCAGGGGGTAAAATTAGTAGTAATAGGTATAAGTTTCAGGGGAGCAGATTTAACCTCAATGTAAGGAAAATTCAAGACAACTGGAGATGACCCTGGAGGCAAGGCAAGCAGGGTTAAGCAACTTACCAAAGGTCACACAGCTAGTAAGTGACAAGAGTCTGAGGCTGAGTTCGAACTCCTGTCCTCCTAACTTCAAGGTCAGTACTCTATCCACTGTGCCACTTAGAGAGAATATGATCGCCCTAGTTGGAGTCTCTTCGAGACTGACCTTTCCCCAGGCTGACCCCAAGGAGTATTGGAGAGTAAGGAGATAGTCCTCATTTTATCAACTCTATGACAGTGAATCATGGTTTTTTTTCCCCCCTAACCTAGACACACCTTCACTAATTTCCCAGAATGTTCTACTTTGTCCCCTCATTATGCTAAACAAGGCTCCAATTTACCACCATTCTAATTCAAGATCCAGTACCTCTGGACCCAGGAATGTTTCAGGTACCATTTAGAAATTTTCATCTCTATTCTTTCTCTTCAAATCAAATTGGGGCTATGGGAGTTACTTTCAGGGGATGAACTTGTGCTTGGGGACAATGACAGATGAGTAATTTCCTCCTCCCTTTTCATTTTGGTAGATCTACTGAATCCTGTAGGGCAAAAGGTTTCAGTAGATTATAGTTGCCATCATGACTATCATATTGTTATCTTTTCCTCCAAAGTCACACCTCTCCTGAATGTCCTTGTTGTTATCAGGTGTATCACCATCTTTCTCATGTTATCTTTGATTCATTATTTTCTCTCATCCCACGTATTTGATCAGTTGTCAAATCCTGTCACCTCTACCCCTTGCCAACTTTTTTAGACTTCATAAAGTTGGGAGAAATAATTAACATGCTGCATAATGAAGTTTGGATCCAAAAATTTAGACAGATAAGAAGTTGGGTTGAATCTAATAAGATTAAATTTAATCGAAATAAATGTAAAGTTGTACATTTGGGTTAAGAAAAAGCAAATTCCTAAATATAAGACAGGGAAAATATGATGGGTTAGTAGTTCTTATGAAATAGATCCAGAAGGTTTTTTTTTTTTTGCAAGGCAAATGGGGTTAAGTGGCTTGCCCAAGGCCACACAGCTAGGTAATTATTAAATGTCTGAGGTTGGATTTGAACTCAGGTACTCCTGATTCCAGGGCTGGCGCTCTATCCACTCTGCCACCTAGCTGACCCGATCTAGAAGTTCTAATGGACTTTAAGGTGAATACAAATCTACATTATAAGATGGGGATGAAGCATTCTGTGGTGGAAAGGGACTTGCATTTGGAACAAGAGGACCTAGATTAGAATTCCAGCTCTACTATTTATTTGTGTTACACTGGGCAAATTACTTACTTTCTTTGAGGATCAGTTTCCCTAATTATAAAATGAAGGGACCCATCCAAGAGAACTTAAAGTCTTTTCTTTAAAATCTTACAATGGCAAAATAAGGCTCTTTAAGAAGGACTCATTTTTGAGAATGAGGAAATGTATAGTTCTATCAGACTTTGTTTTGAGCTTCCAAATCAGCAGTATTGTGTTGAATTCTGGGTAACATTTCTGAGGAAAGAAATTGCTAATTTGGAGTATGTATGGAAGAGCACAGCTAGAAGGGTGAGTAGATTAGAGGACTGGACAACATTCCATACCAGAATTGATTGAAGGAACTGTGGATATCTAGCTTAGAAAAGATTTAGGAAGGACACAAAGGCTATCTTTAAGTATTAGGAGTTTTGTTATGTGTCCCTTTCCCTGGGACCCAGGGAATAGAATTAGTACTAATAGGTATAAGTTTCAGGAGGGCAGATTTGGGTTCAATGTAAGGAAAATTTTATTAACAGCTGTTGTTGTTCCTGTAGTTGAGTCATTTCAGTCATGTCCAACTCTTTGTGACCCATATGAGGTTTTTTTGGGCAGAGATATTGGAGTGGTTTGCCATTTCCTTTTCCAGCTCATTTTACAAATGAGGAAACTGAGGCAGACAGGGTTAAGTAACTTGCCTAGGGTCACACAACTAATAAGTGTCTGATGTTAGATATGAATGGAGTCTTCCTGATTGCAGACCCAGCACTCACCTAGTTGCCCTTGCTAACAATTAGAAATGTCCAAAAGTATAATGGGATGGTTTCAGGAAAAAAGTGATTGTCCTCTCAATAGAAGTCTTTAGCTAAATACCGGAGGACTATTTGTCCTCCAATATTAGGTATAGATTGAACCAGAACAGGAATTTTTAACTTTTGTGGTTTGACTCTTTTCAAAATTATGTTTTTAAATAAATAAAATAAGATACATGAGATAACAAAGGAAATCAATTAGATTAAAATAAAGATGAAAAATGTTTCTCATGCAAATTCACAGACTCCTTGAAATACATATCTATGGACCCTTGAGAGTAGAAATTTGATTTATAGACCCCAGGTTATGAATTATTGAGCTAGAGGTTCTCATTTCCCCTCTGAAATTTCTAATCATTATTCCTAATTCCACCCTCTGAGGATAATCTGAACAAGTTTATTCTTTCTTTTATATGTCAATCATTCAGTTCTTTGAAGACAGCTTTTATATTCACCTACCCTAAGCAGCTAGACAGTGCAGTGGATACAGACAGTGCTGAACCTGGAGTCAAGAAGACCTGAGTTAAAATTTGTCCCTTGATGCTTACTAGCTGTATCACCCTAGGTAAATCACTAAATCTTTTTTGCCTCATTTTTTCATCTATTAAATGAACTGGAGAAAGAAGTGGCAAACCACTCCAGTATCTTTGCCAAGAAAATTCCAAATGGGGTCACAACTGAAAAATGACTGAGCAACAGCAACAACACGGTTTTCTTTCTTGGGCTAAAGATAGTTTTATATTTAGGAAGCAAATACTATTACCCATGAGAAAAGACCATGCCAATACATCACACATTTTTTTTTTTACTTAAAAGATTCAAATTTACCCAATTTTGCCCAAATGAGGGGATTTTCTCACTCCTCCACTCAGTGAACAGAGAAGTTTTCGGAAGTACCAAAACACATGACAAATCACCGAATTCTTGCTTTTTTATCTTATTGACAATCTAATTTAAAAACAATAAAATGCAATCATTGGATTTGCATTCAGGACCAGGTCTAGGAACCAAAGGCCTTCTGCTCCCACTGGACAGAAACAATTGAAATCAAAGAAGTGCATAAGAATCTGACAATTCTATGATTCTATTTACAATTCCTCAATTTCCCTTTCAGTTCAGAAATCATTTTTTCCCTGACACACAGAAAAAGAATCAGGCGCCCCAACTATTTCTAGCTGTTTTCACTGTGCCTATTCAGACACTTCTCCCCTTGGCATAAATATACATTTTGAGTTTGAAAAAGAATGGTTTCTAGTTACTGTAAGAGTGCCAGATCTGGGGATGTTGCACAGTTTGGTTCTATGAAGCAATAGCCAAGCACTTGTGTTTGTAAATTAAAGAACAGAACTGGAGCTTGGGGGTGGCAATGACTCTGGAATGGCTTTTTTGAAAAGCTTTGTATAGAAGTATATGATACATATGGTCTAAATGCTTCAGAGATGAGCAAATCAATTAATATAGATTTTAATCTTTTTTTAAGAGAGCCACATATCGGTCAGTAATTTATGCCATGATCTTATCCTACTGTGTCCTGAACCCACAGACTCAAGTAATGGGCCATGGAAAGAACCCCCCACTGTGGTTTGAACTTCGTCTCTGGTTTCTTAGAGGGAATGATATGCCGTGAAAGGATTACAGCTGCTCCTCTGAAATCTTAAAACCACAGGACCTTTTTCTTCAGTCTTTTCTTGAGCAAAATTATGGTCCACTTTTGATTATCCAAGATGATGGAATGAGTCCAGGGAGCAGATAATGCAAAACAGCAGCTAACTCTAAAGTGATTTGTACTGAGGCTGGGCATACATTGTTTTTGTTTTATTTTATTCTGCAATATCAGCAAATTGGTGAAAGTTTGCTGAAGTTAAGTTCACTTTGGTTTGTATAACCTAGGCCTTTTACAGGCTGGCTGGCTGCTTGGAGGAGGAAGCTGGCTCAGGATCATAGCCTTACAAATAGACTGGAGTTTAGCATGAGGAACAGTGTACACTATATATTTTGTTTTCATTCATTTTGTTATTATTGTTTATGCTGTGGTCTGGGTTAGGTAGGTAAATATTTTAGTAAATTGATAATTTTTGGTTGGTTAAATTGGTAAAAGAAGAAAAAATTTATAAAATTGAATTAAAGTGTACACCAGAGAACTATGCCTACCTCATTCCAAACTCACTAGAACAGAAATCCAGAAATATCTGTCATTGAAGGACAGGACAGGAATTCAAAAATTGAAGTTCATTTTGTATTTAAGTAATCAAAGCTAATCCTTTATTAAACTGGATATTCTTTTCTTCTTTTTTTAAAAATTAATTTAATAAATTTCTTAATTTATTTTTCCAACTACATGCAAAGATACCTTTCAACATTCAATTTTTGTAAAATTTTTGGAGTTCCACATTTTTCTCTGGACAGTCTTTCTTTATAAAAGTCATTAGTCACAAACAAATAATTCTTTTGAATCTCTGCAAACCTATTTGTGAAGAGAAGCAGGGTGATAGTACTGAAGAGAGTGTTGGAATCAAGAAGACCTTGGTTTCCACATCCAGCAGTTAGTAGTGACCACAGGCAAATGTCTAAATCTTCGTGACTCAGTTTCCTTATCTAGAAACTGGGGATAATGACCTTATATTACTTGTTTCACAGGGTAAAAAACAAATGTAATAATGGTAAGTAATTAAGTAATTAAGCTATGAGTAAATGTCCAAATGAATATTTCTATATTTAAAGTGTACTCACATTTTACAGTAACCTAGACAACACTTCCATAATCTAATACTCATAATCCCTTGATTATAGGTGATCTTACTTAAATTAGCAAAAGATTTATCTTTTACCATAGAAGTGTAAAACAGACCTTACTTCATGAGTTCATTGATTATTCTTCCTTACTAGATATTAACTCCTTCAAACTAATGCAGATATGATCCTCCTCAACCTAAATTCTAAATTGGTCCATGAGTTAATTCTGGGACCTCTTGGGTCACTGACAGGTGATGACAGGCACATACTATGTTTCTCCACAGCTAGTGGGAAAAAAAAGGTTCATCTTTCCCCAATACAAGCAGAGTAAACTAAATTCTTCAGAAAAACAAACAAAAATTTTATTATTAAGAGAAGGAAGCTAAAAAGAGACAAGCAAGGGACATCTCTTAGAAATTAAACTTCAGCAAACATTTCATTCCTATTTTAGATTATTGCTAATATATTAGGGATTTTATATACTGAGAGACTTTCTTCATTGCTCCTATAATGATATATGACGATATTAAAATATTTGATTGCACAATAACTCAGTGAAATACCAGGAAGAGGAGACTGATTAGATGAATTAGAAAAGAAGATGCTCATGTTGACACACAGAAATGCCTGAGTAATCAACAAGGAAGGGAAAGAAATAAAATATACATGAGAGTTTTAATGGGATTTTTAGTAAATTATATTTTTAAGAAATGTTTTTGAGCATATGGTCCTGCTTGAGGGCTAGTCTGGGTGAGAGGCTGATGATCTGCCTTTGTTTGCCAGGAGGTGGGGGAGAGGGAGAGATTGGGAGAGATTGGGAGGGAGAGAGAGAGAGAGAGAGAGAGAGAGAGAGAGAGAGAGAGAGAGAGAGAGAGAAATAGAAAGAGGGAGAGAGAAATAGAAAGAGGGAGAGAGAGAGAGAAATAGAAAGAGGGAGAGAGGGAGAAAGAGAGGGGGAGAGAGAGGGATTGTTATATGTATGTATGTGTTTTGGGGGAAGTAGTGACAGAATTTTGTGACCATTTTTTAATAGGAATACATACAGGATGCTTTCAAAATAGTAATATGCTTTTTCTTTTAAAAAAACGTAATTCTTTTTTGTAGAAAATATTAGGCAACATCTGCAAGTAACCCAAAGGAAAGGTAGGAAAATAGGCTTCTGAAAAAGAAAACAAGAAGCAAAAATATGACCAGTGTGTTCATCCCTAGTCAAGGCGCCTCAGGCACACAGACCATTACACTGCAGGGGGGGATTCAGGGATAGGAGACAAGATACAATTACAACTGACACTGCATTTTTTTTATGTTTTCTTGACATGAGCATCAGCAGGATTTAGCTTAACCAAACATTGACACTCTCACCAAATGGGAATGAAATACAAGTGGAGAAACTGGGTACTTCCAATCTCGGTACTTCCATGGGCTGATGTGGTAAGGCAAGGCTCTGTTTGGCCATTTCAGTAGGAGATTGGCCTCCCAACACCCCCATATACCTCCCCCCATTCCCCATGACCTGACATCCTTGAGGTCTGTTTGACCTTCTGGCTTCTAGAGCTATCTTGGAAATTGAAAGAAGTTGGGAGTGGGGAAGTATATATCAAAAATATTACTTTACACAACTTTTAATTTAAATGCTTAATTTTTCCAACTACATGCAATGATAGTTTTCAACAATCACTTTTTTGCAAGGTTTTGAATTTAAAATTTTTCTCCCTCCCTCCCTTCCCTCCCCTCTCCCTGATAGAAAGCAATCAAATATAGGCTCTACACGTATAACTATGCTAAACATAGATCCATATTAACTATATTGTGAAAGAAGACTCAAATCCAAATGGAAGATAGAACATTAGAGAGAAAAAGAAGACATGATACATAAGACAACTTTTAAAACTGAAGATAGTATGCTTTAGTCAGCATTTAAACTCCACAGTTCCTTCTTTGGAAATGGATGGTATTTTCCATCACATGTTTATAAAACTGTCTTTGATTATTGGACTACTGAAATAATAAGTCCATCATAGTAGATCATTGTGGACCCAATGATCTGTTAGTGAATTTACACAATTTTTAAACAATGCATTGAAAGCTTGGTTTTAAGGAAGGAGGTGGAAGAAGGTTAAACTTTAATGCAGTAATACTGCATTAAAGCCATAATACTGGGGGAAAATAACCCTTCTAAGAACTTAAAATCCACTTCTACACTGTATATATATATATATATATATATATATATATATATATATATATGTATATATATATGTATATATATGTATACATGATTTGAAAGACACTGTAACCACCAGTTCCCTTTTCCTTTCTGAAGCAGGGATTTCTATTACAAGGTTCAGATGAGGAGCTTAATGACTCTAGAGATCAAACTGCAGACTTCCTCAAATTTGATTTTGTTTTTAAAAGACTTTTACTGAACTTCACTGGCCAGTGAGGAAATAGAGGTTATCTTACCATTTTAGAGCAGATTCAACAGAAAGTCTGATTTGGATTTTGAAGTCACTACCACCCTTTTGAATGGTGGATTCTGTTCTATGCATCATTGGAGTGTGTGTACACATGCATGTGTGTGTAAATATATGTACATATACGTATGTGAGAAAGAGAAAAGAGGTGAGGAAGGAAGAAAAGAGGGAAGTGAAATAACAGAAATTTATTCTTTGTTTTGTTTACTATTCATATTGAGTAGGCATAGCTATGATTTTCTTTATAAAATAATAAAAATAAAACTTAAACACATCTCTGATTTCAGTGAGAAACCCTTGTCTTTTGAGGGTTCAGCCCAGTATCTCAGTATTATAAAGATTTCTCTATTCATATTTGAGAAGTAGCTTCTTGGTAGATTGTATGATCATATCCTGGGGCATTTTATACTTAAAGAAAAAGATTATACAGATCCGGGAACTTGGGAACAAAAGTGAATTTCTAGAACATAAGAGCTGGAAAAGCCTTTTTTATTTTTATTTTTTAGGTTTTTGCAAGGAAATGGGGTTAAGTGGCTTGCCCAAGGCCACACAGCTAGGTAATTATTAAGTGTCTGAGGCTGGATTTGAACTCAGGTACTCTTGATTCCAGGACCGGTGCTCTATTCACTGTGCCACCTATCCACCCTGAAAAGCCTTTTTTTTTAAATTTAAGGAAATGGGGTTAAGTGAGTTGTCCAAGGTCACACAGACAGCAAATATCAAGTGTCTGAGTTCAGATTTGAATTCAGGTCCTCCTGACTCCAGGGCCAATGCTCTACTACATCACTTAGCTGTCCCTTGGAAAAGAGTTTTGAGAGATTATATTCTGGGGGGGATCAAGGACCCTGCTTTGGCACTTTAATGAACCCTATATATCCTTTCTCAGTCTAACATTTAAAAATTCATTCAAGAAAATAATTGATTACAAGGAAACCAGTTATATTTGTCTAAATATAGTTATTAAACTCCTGGTTGAGAACCTCTTATCTAGTCCAATTCCTTCATTTGATAGATGTGCCATTAAGACCCAAAAAGTTTAAAATTGTCTCAATAGGATGAATATAAGATTTTTAAAGGTGAGGACTTTTATGTTTTCAACTTTATATCTTTGGCACTTGTCATATCTAGCAGTCACTTAATTTTTTTTTTTATTTAAAAGTGACAACACTAGAAACTAAAGTAATCAATTGTGGAATAATTGAATAAATTCTGGTATATGAATATAATTGAATTCTATTGGACCTTAAAAAAATGAAAACAGGTATAATTTCAGAGAAATCTCAGGAGACTTGTATGGATGGGTATTTTGTGAAAGGAAAAGAACCAAGAGAATGATTCATATGATAACAAGAACACTGTGAGAAGGAACAACTTTGAAAGACTTGAGGTCTCTGATTGATACAGTGACCAGTCTTGATTCCAGAATATTAATGATGAAACATGCTGCTCAGTTTCTGACATAAAGGTAATGGGACTGAAGGTACAGAATGAGAGGTATATTTTTAGACATGGTCAATATGGGACTTTTAAAAATTTGATTATGAATATTTGTTCCAAGACTTGCTTTTCTTTTGGTTTTGTTTTTAGAGCAGCAGTAGGAGAGAAAAATAAATGTTTATTAATTGAAAAAATTAATTTTAATAGAAAAGACAACTAAGATCACATAGTTATTTAGGGACAGAATCTGGACAAAAATCCAGGCATTCCAGTCTTCCAGCCTTGTGTTTTCTCCATTAGCCCCAAATTCTTGAGCTCTTGTCTTCTTTTCTCTGCATCCCCTTTAGTGCCTATCAGAGTGCATTATACATAGCAAGCACTTCATAATGGGAATTGATTGAGGTTGGGATTCTGTGATTGATGTGTTCTAAGGTCTTCATAATTTCTTTGCATATTTCAAACCCAGTATCCCTATGGATAAGAAAGAAATTTTAAAAAGTTCTCTTTTAGTTTTAAGTTGGGAGGTTCAAATAGATGTTATGCATTCTGACATTTGATAAATATACATTATTCAAGAAAAATACTAGTTTTATATATATATGTGTGTGTGTGTGTATGTGTGTGTGTGTTTATATATGTATTAGGCTCATGTCCATTCAGCAATCTTTTGAATTTTTACAAAATTATGGTTTACAATGTAGATTAGAACAACAAGAGGGTATTGCTTCACAATTCATGATATATCCAGGCAACTAATTATATTTCTCCCAATCTCCCCTTTTCTGTTACTCATTGTCTCTACCTTAGTTCACCCCCCCCCCATTATCTTTTCTCTGGCTCATTACAATAGCCTCATAATTGATCTTGCTATTTCCAGTCACTTCTCCTGTCCTCTATCCTGCTGCCAATATGATATGCCTAAAATACAGATATGACCATAACACCTTCCCAAATTAAAAAATCATTCATGGTTCCCTCTTGCTATGATAATGTGCAAGTTTCTTAGCCTAGTATTTAAAACCCTCCATAGTTTGAATTCTATCTAACTTTCTAGGCTTGTTTAATATTTCTCCCCATCATGCTCTGGCTGTTCCAGCCAGTCTGGTATGCTATTTGCTTTTTATTCATATGACATAGTTCTATCTTTTGCCTCCATGAATTTGCACAAGTATCTCTTATACTTAGATTGCATTCTTTCCTCATCTCCACCTGTAAGACTGACTAGCTTCCTTCAGAGCACAGACCAAGTGCCACATTGTATATGAAGCCTTTCTTGATACTCTAGCCATTAGTACTCTTTCCTTGAAATTACTTCATATCACCTCTCATATACTTTGAGTGTTGTCAGTGTTGGAGGTCTAGGATTCAAATCCTACCTAGGTCACTAAATGATCTGTATCACTATGGCTGTGTCACTTAATCTTTCTTCAGATTCCTCATGTGTAAAGTGAGAAGATTGGAGTAGCTGATCCCTTCTAACCCCAAATCAATGATTCCATGATCCTATGATCTCCCCATCTTGTCACACATAAGCAATTTCTATTTCAGTGACTGGTTGGCACAATAGAAAGAGCTGGATGTGGAATTGAGAAGACTTGAATTAAAACCTACATTAGATAATTATGAGTCATTTGACCCTGGGCAAGTCACTCAAGCTCTGTATGCTTTAGTTACCTTTGCTACTGTAAATTAGGGATAACAATAGCACCTTCTTTCCAGAGTTGTTGTGAAGGTAAGATGAGATAATATGGTAAAACACTGTGTAAATCTCAAGGCATCATGTAAATGAAAACTTTTCCATATGGAATATTTGAAAATACCAAGTTGGATCAAAAGCCCTTCAGTGAGCATAATTTTTCTCTGAGCTTCATTCATTCCCATTCTTACTTAATCCTCTCCGAATATTTTGCAGTTCTAAATGGATAGCTGTTATCATCAGCCCAATACAATGTAGGGAACATCAGTAGCTCCCCTGCTAACAAGCAACAATGTCATAAACACTCGATTGTGGCATCCTTAGATCTGTCAGGGAGGCAGGCAAGGGGAACACAATGACTGTCCAGCCAAGCTTTCTGTTTTTGTAAAGAATCCTGGTCATCAGTAGCTATGGGAAAGGAAATCCTGGAAAAGCACATAATAGCTTAATGGAGTTTTGGAAAAAGACGTCAGCTGGCATGTGGCAGCAACTCTTCCAGGGTAGGGCTGATTTGGCTTTCGTTGTTTCTACCTTGGTTTTATTTTTGGAAAAATTAACATAACAGCTGTGGCCTGTTACTGTCAGTTGGGGTATTTGCTTTTCCAGTGATGCAGGCTACATCATGCCCCAGATGCTTCCATCTCTACTATATTCTTTTGAAAGCTAATGTCTCGGTGATAAAAGACCAAGATTTAAGATCATGAATGAGCTTCATCAGTGATTGACTGTGTGACTTGGGAGCATGCCTCTATTTCTCATTGTCTTCATCTGTACTTTGTGTCTATTGTGCCTAAGTTAGGTGATTTGAGAGCATTTGGTGGAAACTTTCAAGGGGTAGTTTTTATCTCAATATCAGAAAAATAATTCCTAATAACTAGGGACCAACAATGGAATGGGTTGACTTGCTAAAAAAGTGAGCTCCAAGAAGAGTTTGGATAATATCTCAAGGATATTGTAGAGGGAACTCCTGTATTAGGTCAGAATCTTGATAGGTGCTTTCCCAAAGTCCTTTCTTATTCTAGAATCCTATTACTTACACATGTGTGTAGTTCATATGCATACATGAGTGATAAATATATGTGATTGAGTGAAAATGCATTTATTAAGTACATATGTGCCAAGAACTGTGCTAGAGATATAAATACTGAAGTGCCTTAAAGGACATTATATATTTTTAAAAATTATTTATTTTTTCAAATATATGCAAAGATAGCTTTCAACAATATTTTTTGGGGGGAAGGTTTTAAAGTTTCACATTTTTCTCCCTCTCTCTCTCTTCCCTCCCCCCCCCGATAGAGAGCAATCTAACATAGGTTATACATGTATAACTAAAGGACATTACATCTTAAAGGAGGAGGCAACCTATAAAGGGTGGTATTGGAAAAGGGAAAGGTCTTTTAGTTTGAACTGTAACAGGGATAATAAATGGAACCAAAGAGAGGCAAACTAACACATCTCATCTAGTTAGCAATGGCAATATTGATTTTATTATAATACCAGAATTAGAAAGGGCAGAGGAAGAGCAGCAAGGGGAATATGCATGGGTCATCAAAGTAGCTGATGAAAGAATGACCAGGGAGTCAAACTAAACATGGCTGGAATTGCCCTTCATGTGACACTGGGTCAGTCTCCTTGTAGTCCCTTCCACATTTAACTTGTTCTCCATTTATTTCCACTTCTTTGTCTTTGCCTTGGCAGGTTCTACCAAGGATGATCTCTATCTAACTTTCTGTATTCCTAAATCCTACTTATCCTTTGATGCTGACTTCAAGGCACAGCTCCATGAAATCTTCCTCCACTTTTTGGATAATTGGATCAGTTCCATCTCTGATTTCTTTACTGAATATTTTGTCTATGACCCACGTTTGGCAATTTATCCATGTTATCTATGTTATTTTGTTATTTCATTTTGTTATTTATTTATCTCTATTTATCTCTATTTAATTTTGTTATTTATTTATCTATGTTATTTGTGTTGTTTTATTTTACATTATCTATGTTATTTTGTTTCTTATGTATGTCTTATCTGAACAACAATACTGTGTATTCCTCAAGGCCAGGGATCAGGCATTTTTTTAGGACATAGTAAGGTATTAGGTTAAAGGTAAGCATTAAATAAATATTTGTTGAATTAAATGGAATATTTCATGATATAGAGACTGATTGTCCATTTCCTAAATTACTTGGACAAGAAAATTGATATCTTTTAAAAACTTCATAATTTTTACTTTTTATACTCCTCCAAAGCAAATTTGTTTTCAGAATTATATATATTCTGTACCAGTAGGGTTCCTCACTCCTCCCTCTCCTATCATCAGGAAAGGAAGCATTATACTATGTGCTGCCCAGGGTTGGGATGGGTCATCATAAATATCAGAATTCAATTGCCTCTTCCTGTTGTTTTCATTTGTATTGTTGTAGCCATTGCATTTCTTGTCCTCTTGATTTTGCTTATTATACTTTTCATCTGTACACCTAAGACTTTTCATGTTTCAAGTTCATTATATTTTTCAATTGTCAAGTTGTTTAGTCATGTTCAATTCTTTGTTACCCCATGAACCATAACACACCAGGCCCTTCTATCCTCTACTATTTCTTGAAGTTTGTACAAGTTCACTATCTATCCATCTCATCTTCTGCCATCCCCTTTTCCTTTTGCCTTCAATCATTGCCACCATCAGGGTATTTTCCAATGAGCTCTGTCTTTTCATTATATGGATAAAATATTTAAACTTCAACTTTAGTATTAGTCCTTCTAGTCAATAGCCTGAATTAATTTCTTTAGGTATTACCTATTTGTCCATTATATGCATTATTACATTTATTCTCTTAATTTTTTTCTCCTCCTGCCTTTGTCCCTTGAAAACTTGCCTGCTCACTTACTTGTATATCTCTTGAATTTAGATAGAAAAGAAGATAAGGGAATGAGATTCTAATCTATTCATTTGGGACTAGATAAGAAGGGGCAGCTAGGTGACACAGTGGATAGAGTCAGTGGAGTTAGGAGAATCATTTGAGTTCTGGCAGTAGTCAAAAACAAAACATTGGTGAGGAGGCATAAGGGGAAAGGAGAAAGAAAAGTACAAATAAGAGGGAAAATAGGATGAAAGGAAAGAAAAAGTTTAGCTCAAATAAAACCAATACAACCAAGATTAGAAGGAATGCAGAAAACTGGGAAACAATTTTCACAGCTAGTATTTCTTTAAGAAATAATGAGTGGACAGACTTTGGGAAAACCTGGAAAGACATGTATGAACTGATACTGAGTAAAGTGAGTAGAACTAGGAGAACATTGTACACACTGACAGCACAATTATGATATGATCAACCATGATAGACACAGCTCCTCTTAGCATTTCAGTGATCAAGGACAATCCTGAGAGATTTGTTATAGAAAATGCCATCTACATCCAGAGGAAAAAAACTATGGAGTCTGAATGCTGAGCAAAACATACTTATGTTCACTTTTAAAAACTTCTTTTATGTTGTTTCTCTCTCTCTCTCTTGATTTTTTTTCCTACTTAATTCTATTTCTTCTTTCATAACATACCTAATATGAAAATATGTTAAACATGATTGAACTTGTACAACCAATATCAGATTGTTCTCTGTCATGGAGAGGGGGAAGAGAAGAGAGAGTCATTGGTTTTTATTTTTAAAAGAGATTTAATGACTGAAATCACCACATTTTTATTGTATATAAAGTCAGACTTTTGACCCAGGCATGCCACGTAATAACTGATGAATAATAAAAGAGAATATGCCTCCTTTCCCTCTTCTCCTCACACTAGGCAATCTGGAGTATTCACTATGAAATTAGTTCATCTACTGTCATTAAACAATAGACAGATTTGTGTAATCTAGAGGGGTAATATTATTCAGTGGTGGGGGCACTTCCTTGTCCATGGAAAAATGCCCAAGCTATCTCTAAAAATGACTTCTACTCTATATTATTAGAGTTCAGTTTTTCCTTGCAGTGAAGACGCAGATAATATCAGACTTGCAAGAGAATTGGATTTAAGGGAGGGCTGTGCAAAGTCATCAGCCTCACTTTCTCATCTGGGTTCAGGGGCAAGATGTTGATCAGGAAGAGTAGAGACAGCCCAGGATGCTGTGGAAGACCTTGGTTAAGATCTTTCCCAGGTCTCAGTTTGACTGAGGCAGCATCCTTTCAGTGATTAAGGATAGGTAAGAAATGAGACAAAGAATGGACTCTTTTACTAGTCAAAAAAAATCAATCTAAGATGATGTCCTTTCCTTCCTCTTCCTGTTTTGCCTATATCTATATCTATATATCTATATATCTATTTATTTATCTATCTATATCTATCTATCTATCTATCTATCTATCTATCTATCTATCTATCTATCTATCTATGAAATCCTAAGAAAATTCTGATTATCATTGATCTTCACTAAAAACAATTGTGAAGTAGAGTTTTGAAATTACTTTCATCCCTGTTTTACAAATGAGGAAACCAAGTCTCAGAGAAATTATTTATCTGACAAAATCACAATTAATAAATGGTACTGAGGAAAGAGATCTGAATTTACTGAACTTACTATTTTTGTAAATTTGCACAATTCACTTAAAAAACTAATATTAAATATTTACTAATAAGCTAGGTATTGTTGTTGTCTGGTCATTTTTCAGTTTTATTCTACTCTTCATGACCCTAATTGGGACTTTCCTGGCAAAAATACTGGATAGTTTACTCTTCCTTCTCCAGGCATTTTACAGGTGAGGAAACTGAAGCAAACAGGGTTAAGTGACTTGCCCAAGGTCACATAACTAGTAAGTGCCTGAGGTCATATTTAAACTCAAAAAGTTGATTCTTCCTAATTCTAATAGCATACTAACCCACTACACAACCTAACTGCCTTAGCTATACCCTAGTTGCCTTAGCATAAGCACTGTGGAGTCAACCTAATCTCTTTGGCCTTTCATTTTCTTGACTTAAAAGGAAGGGTTTGGAGTCTAAGGCCTTTGAAGTTTATTCTAGCTCTAAATCTATGACTCTATTTTTGCTTTCCTTCAAATATATATAGAGAAACTTGGTTAAATTTATGAGAATATGATTCATTCCCTAATTGATAAATGGTCAAAGGATGTGAACGGGCAGTTTTTCAATGACGAAATCAAAACTATATATATATATATTATATATATATATATATATATATTATATATATATATATATATATCTATAGCTGCATGAAAGGAATGCTGAAAACCATTTATTGATTAGAGAAATGCAATTAAAACAACTTTGAGATATCATCTCCTACCTATCATGAGCTAATATGATTGAAGGGGGGGAAATGACAAATGTTGGAGGACATGGGGAAAAATTGAGCCATTATTAATACATCAGTTGGGAAATGAGTGAACAAGTTGAGGAAAATGACTGTGGTAGAATACTATTGTACTATAAGAATGCTGAACTGGTTGATTTTAGAAAAAAGATGGAATGAGACAGTTAGTGAATAGAATACTGGTCCTGGAATCAGGAGGACTTGAGTTCAAGTCTGACCTCAGAAACTAATTAGCTGTGTGACCATGGGCATGTCACAACTCCATTTGACTCAATAAAAAATCAGAAAAAAAGAAAAACCATGGAAAGATTTGCATGAAATAATGGAGTGAAATGAGCAGAATCAACAGAACATTATATACAGTCATGGAGATATTTCTCAGAGTAAATGTGAGCAACCAAGACATTCTCAGTATTATCAATATTCCATTCAACTACAAAGAACCCATGAAGGAAGACACTATCCATCTCACAGAAAGAAGTGATAAATAGAACTATGCATAGTATGGTTTTACATATTTTTATAAATCAGTCAAATAATGCATTTTTTTAGTGCAAGGCAGGGAGAGAGAGGAACAGATTGAAATTTAAAATGTAACAAAAAGATGAATAAAATAAAAATAAATTAATCTATGATGCCATGGAAGAATTAACTGGGTTTCTCTTCTAATTTTTGTCCTTGTTCCTCTTCATTGCTTGTCTCTATGAGTTGCAGATCCAATGCAATCCAATGCAATCCAATCCATTTAATATTTTTTAAATACCAAAATGAGAAGCAGACTGTACCAAGCACTTTAATAAAAGAAAGAGTCCCTGTCCTCAACAAACCTACAATCTAAGGGAGGACAATACACAAAAGGAGGCAGGAGAGTGCAAAACATATAAAGAGATACCCAGCATGTGGCATCCTGTTCCATGGAGTTGAAACCATGTAGGGCAGCTGATGCAAAGTGGAGTGATATGAGAGTCCAGTTTCTACCCTCTATAAAGGAAGGCATTGGAAAGAGTTTGGCACTTCTTCCAGTCCTCAAACAGATGGGGCAGGAGGCTAAGGGAGGAGTCAATTAAGGCTTGAGTTAGCAACTTAATGATGAGTTTAAAAGCTATGACCTTAACTTGGATGAGGTAACTTGTTCAATAGAGCTGAAACCAAATAGGGCAGCAAATAGAAGGTACAGATCATTTTGGAGGCAGGTACAGTAACTAGGCCCCAAGCAGAGTAGTTCTCTTTGTCTTCTTAGTAAGGTGTTAGGGCCAAATGTCTACCTCCATGGGAGCTACCCATCAGAAAAGGACCCAGACCCTATGATCTCATTAAGTTGATTGGGGGACTCAACTTGTTTTGGGGCTCCTAGATCAAACTTCATCTGAATCTATTATTATGAGATATTTAACTTAGGTCCTGGTTTTTCTGTTGACTAGCACACAGATATGTTTTATTAAGATATGCACTCAGGAAATTTAATTTTTTTAATGAAGAATAATTATTAAGTATTCAGTCATAGAGTATTTTACTTAAAGACACAAAAACATTTTTTAATGAAGAACTAAACTTTAATTTTGAAATAAAAAGAAAGTGGCATACAATGTAAATTTTTTGCTGCTATGATAACCAGACAGATAAAAAGATTTTCATGATTTTTATCTTTCTCCAGTTAATGAACCAACCTGAGTAAAACAAGGTAAGCCAGTGGTTCTAAACTTTTTTGGATCTTAGAACTCCTTTATACTCTTAGAAATTATAGAGAATTCCCCCAAAGCCTTAATTTATGTAGGTTCTATCTATCAATGTTTACTACATTAAAATTAAAACTGGGGGTGGCTAGATGGCACAGTGGATTGATCACTGGTCCTGGAGTCAGGAGGACCTGAGTTCAAATCCAACCTCAGATACTTAATAATTATCTAGCTATGTGGCCTTGGGCAAGCTACTTAACCCCATTGCCTTGCAAAAAAGAACCTAGAAAAAAATTAAAACTGATAAATTTTAGAAACATTTATTAATTCACTTAAAGTAGCTATCAACAACTAATTACAACTTTAATGAAAAACAACTATATTTTCTGAAACAAAAAAATGAGTGAGAATGATCATTTTATTTACTTTTGCAAATCCCTTTAATATTTGACTTAAAAGAAGACAACCTGAATTTTCAGATCTTCTCTGTATTCAATCTCTTGTGATATGTTGTTTTGGTTGAAGTATATGTAGAAAATCCAATTTTACACAGATATGTAGTTGGAAAAGGGAGGAGCATTTTAATAAATAAATGTTGTCAATATTATTATGAAATTTACTTTGATCTCTTAACTCCCCTAAAAAGGTCTTAAGAAGCTCAGGCCAATATTTTGAGAATTATTGGGGAAGGTAAAGAGGTTGGGGGAACTAGTGATGATATGGCACTGCAGTTGTAGCAGAAAATGTGACCTTTCTGTATGATCTACAACATTTCTGTTATTTAGTTCATGGATTATTGTACAAATAATGATTTCTACCTTAAAACTAAAAGATCATATTATGTAATTAAATCTAAGTGAAAAGTTACTTTTTTCTCTCAATTCATTAGAGTGTGTCTAGGGAGCTAGATGATGTAGTGGGTAGAGCATCAACCATGAAGTCAGGAGGATATGAGTTCAAATCCAACCTCAGACACTTACTAGCTATGTGACCTTGGGCAAGTCATTTAATACCTTTTTGGGGGGGGTTTGCAAGGCAATGGAGTTAAGTGACTTGTTCAAGGTCACATAGCTGAGTAAGTATTAAGTGTCTCAGGCTGGATTTGAACTCAGGTTCTCCTGCCTCCAAGGTCAGTGCTCTATCCACTGCACCACCTAGCTGTCCCCAGTCACTTAATCCTTATTGTCTCACACCCAGGGCCATCTCTAATCATCCTGATCAATAGCTGACCATTGGACCCATGTGACTCAGGAGGAGAAAGTGAGATTGGTGACTTAGCACAGCACCCCCCCCCCCCACTCAAATCCATTTCATGTGCATGTGATGGCATCACCTTCCTGATGTCATGGTCCTCTTCAAAAATGAAAGACAAACATCATCAAGAGTGTACCTAGACCAACCTGACATCTAAGGGTTAACATAGGAAAGAGATAGGTTTGAGATAGATGTTTCTCCACCTCTTTCATAGCTGAATGGGGAAGAAGACCCTCTGGGGAAATAGAATATGAATTTGGAGAAAGCATATTTGGAAGAAAGGGGATATAAAGTCTACCAAATGACCCCATCAGTCGTTGTGATGTACCATGCCACCTGATCTCTTGAAATGATTATGTTTCTATAACCTGCAATCTTCATCTGTGCAACTGTCAGCCCTGAAGGGTTCATGTGGGAGTTCTCTCAAGGAGAGGGTGATAAAATGGTGTTTGTGGACTCTTCTAGAATCCTTGCCAGGCAAAAAGCCTCCTTCCCTACTGGCAGCCATCACTTTCAGAAGCTAATACTCCCAAAAGCTGTCCAGGAAAGCTGCCAACTGTTTTTTTGCTTATCACTAATATGCTCCTGAGTTGGTTGCCATGGATACCATGAGGGCTCCTGAGTAGGTCCTCATTTGGATCAGGGCCTGAGACATATTCATGGCAAAGTCTGCACTCTGACATCTTTTTTCCAACTATCAAGGACACCCTGGGGTCAGTTTTCTCTGGGATGCTGAAGATCCATGAAGGAAAAAATGCAATTAAAGTCTGAGGATCAGTTCTGATTATATGATGGAGGAAGGGCAATGGAATACATTACCTCCCATAAGTAAAATCAAGACTCATTTCTTCTTAGATAAAGAGGAGTCTCAAAATAGGTCTCTTTCACGGGGTCACTTACCTCAGAAAGTTGAACCCTTCACATACACAGGGAAGCATAATTAACTTATTCACCTTCCTCTTTCAAACATAGTGGAAAGTGAAAAAGCACTGATGAAGTCAGAAGGCCTTTGACAGTTACCGGTTGGGTGATTCTCATTTGTCACAAGTTTTTGCAGGCAATGGGATTAAGTGGCTTGCCCAAGGCCACACAGCTAGGTAATTATTAAGTGTCTGAGGCTGGATTTGAACTCAGGTCCTCCTGACTCCAGGGCTGGTACTCTATCCACTGCATCATCTAGCAGCCCCTGGGTGATTTTCTTAACCATTATGATTCTCAGTTTCTTCAACTATAAAATGAAGATAGGAAAACCAGTTCTACTAATCTCATAGAGTATATGACAAGGGAAAATATTCCATCAATATAGAAGCATTCGAAACCTTTCATTGAGGTGTTTTAAGGCTGAAATGAGCTGCAAGTTCTTTGTACAGTGTAAACTGTCATACAAATAGTAGCTGTTTTAAGCAAAGGCATTATGATTTCATTGCTAAAGGAAATTTTCTGGTGAGGAAGTGACTTCAACCAGTGTTGGTTGGCACCCTCACCAACTTATAGTCCTAGAGAGTTGTCTAGAATATTGAGAGATTAAGGGATTTTCTTGGAGTCACAATCAAAATGAATCAAAGGTCTTAAATTAAAGGAATCCAATAGCCACACTGTCTTTTATCATTACCGTTGGTATAGCTATGTGGTGCAGTGACTAAAAATCCTGGAGTCAGGAGGACCTGAGTTCAAATTTTGGCTTCAGATATGTACTAGATATGTGGCCATGGGCAAGTCAATTAACTCTGGTTGTGTCCACAAAAAAGTATCCCTATTATCATCAGCATTATTAAAATTGTTATTATTATTCCCTTTCATTGATTCAAGGTAGAAATCCCAAACCCAATAGTAGCTTTTTACATAGCCTATTATTTATAGTTCCCACTGAGGTATCCAGGCCTCAAGCTCTCAGTGTCTGATTATTTTCTACCCAAAAGTCTGCTAAATTTCTGGGTTGCCTGCCTTTTGAAAAACTCCAATAAAACCCTTTTCCAGTTTCATTAGCCAGATGCAGAATGGTTCCCAGGCATAGAACATTAGATGTCCTACTATCAGTCTCTGAGATGTTTCAGGTGGGGGGGAGAAGAAGGTAACAAGTCCTAGATGTCCTTTTGAAAAAGTTCTGCATCTCAAGGGGCTGGCTGTTTGTCCCCCTTCAAGCTCTTTTCTCAGGAAGTCGATCAACTTTTTGTGACATCTACTATCCTTAATTATTCTTTCAAGGCTTCAATAACAGATATTCTGTTATTGAGTCATTTCAATTGTGCCTGACTCTTCATGGTCCCATTTGGGATTTTCTTGGCAAAGACACTGGCATAGGTTGCTGTTTCCTTCTTCAACTCATTTTACAGATGAGGAAACTGAGGCAAACAGGGTTAAATGATTTATTCAGGTTTAAACAGGGTGTGGCCAGATTTAAACTCAGGTCCCCCTGATTCTAGGTCCAATATTCTATCAACTGCACCACCTAGCTGCTTATTATGTTTATTAAATTTTATTAAAATATTGGCAAAGAGGGATGTGATGAACACTGAGTGAGATTTTCCTTGGGGTATGAAATCTATCACTCCAAGAAGTTAGTTGCATAATCACAAGAGTTGTTCCTATTCACTAAGCTCTCATGTTGTTTCTGTAGAGTTTGAGATGACTTCATTATATTATTCTTAAACACAATCATAAAAATTTTAGATCTGGAGTTTGAAGGAGCCTTAGAGAATAGTTAAGTCAGCTCCTCCCTCCTCCATTTTACAGATGAATAAACTAAGAGAAGGAAGTGATTTGCTAAGATTCATAAAGTTAGTAAGGCAGAAACATGTTCTACTACTGTTCTACTATCTCCCAGGTTTCAGCCAGTCATGAAAATCCCCCAGAATGAGCAACAACTTCCTATTATAATCTCATTCCTGCCTTGTCTGTTTCCCTAAACATGGAAGGAGGCCCATGGCTTTTCAGAAGTCAAATAGCTGGAAAATCCAGTCTGGGCTGGTCAAAGTGAAGACATTGGCTGGGGGAACTTTAGTATAATTTTTTCCTTAGAAGCATTAATCTAACCACATCATTGCCTACAGTTTCTTGTGAAGGACAACCAGTTGAGAAAAATTACAATTTTTCAGAAATAACAATGTTTTCAGTCAAAAGATCAGCATTAAATCTTTCCTTTCCTGCCAATGAGTTTCTTCTTGAATTTCAAACATATCAGGGGTTCAGGAGGATTTAACAACTAGATGATGAGTATGATCTTAAACATTTTAACTTAATCAAGTAAGATTTCCTATGACCAAGTCTGATTTCTTTTCCCTGTTCCCTCTATTCATCTCTCCCCATAGACCTAGTCATGTGAATTTAGATCAGGTAGCTGAATTCACTATTTTCTTTTTCTTAGTGCCCTACATATGTAATCTGTAGAGGCTAGTGAGTCTCTGACAACATTGTGATGTAGCTAAAATTTGTCTTTGATGTTGAGATCTTCTCCTAGCTCTTTAGTAGATTTTTTTCCCTTTCTTTTGCCATTCCTCCCAAATCCCAATCAGTGCCCATAAGTTCTCTCCATATGCCTTCTCTAAAATGCTCTCAGGAAAGGATCTGATTAACTCAATGCACACCAAATTCCTTAGCAGTGAGAGCCAAGGTGAACCAAGGAGGCTTCATGTGCTATTTCTCACAAGGGAAGAATAATGACTCATTTATTTAGAATCTTGGTGTCTCATGCAGATATATTAAATGACCCTGGGTTCTTGAAGGCTAGGCCAGCTAAGTAAAAGCCCTGGCAGGTATTATCAAAACAGAAAGGTTTCTACAGGTCGTGGGGACAGGCTGTGCCCACTGGCTGGGAGTGAGCTTCCTTAAGTCTGGAGAGGTTCAATACTAGAAGATTGTCTGTGAGGTGATAAATTCTTTGGCCATGACGATCCTGTAGGAATTAGGTGTTCTACCTATAGTAAGTGAATTTCTCACTTAACTGGTTTAAAGCACCAACACTTAAAAAAACTAAACCTCTGAGGATGAACTCTTCCTAACTCTTCCTATATAGCACATTTTCTTTTTCTTTAAATATTTTTAGTTCCTCTGTTTTGCTACATTTCATTCATTTAATATTCCAACATATCCCTCCCTTTCACCCACCCAGAAGGTCATATCTTCTAACTAGGGTGAAAAAGGTGGTGGTGGGGAGGCAGTTCAACAAACTAACCAACACATCACTCAAGTCTGACAGTTTCTACAGTACTCCACAGCCATAGTGTCCCAACTCCGCAAAAAAGGTATAGTCTTCTGTCTCTGATTTGGAACAAAACTTGGTCATGATAATTATCCTGCATTCAGATTTGATTTTGTTGCTCTTTCCATTTGCTCTTCTCACCACCAGCAGCAGCCTTCTTAACCTGGAACTGCCCCCCCCCCATATTATGGCACTCTCATCTTATTGGGGAGTCTCTTCCTGGATCAACCTTTCAAGGCATTTAGGTTATGATCACTCTATGCCTGCCTCTATTCTTCACTCTTGGCTTTTGCATTACCTCCTTACTGAGAATATTTCTTTCCACCTTTAACTTCCTTAAAGATATATCCTTAGCAGTTGCATCTCTGGGACAAAGAGTTAGTTTGATCACTTTCTTAACATAATTTCAAATTGCTTTCCAGAGTGAACCAATTCATAACTCTCTCAACAGAATATAAGTATTACTGCCAGTGGTGGCACAGTAGATAAAACACTAGGTCTAGCATTCAAATTTGGCTTTAGATATTTTCTAAGTACTTGACCATGGGCAAGTCATTTAACCTTTATCTGCCTAGTATCTTCATATATAAAACAGGGGAAATGATAGCAATCTACATTCCAAGACTGATGTGAGGATCAAATGCGATAATATTTATGGGGCAGTTAGGTATACAGTGTCCAGAGTACAGGTCAAGGAGGTAGGAGAACCTGGTCTTGATATATATTAACTGTGTGACCTTGGGCAAGTCATTAAACCCATTGCCTCACAAAACCAAAAAAAAAAGAAATGGTGTTTGTAAAATGCTTAGGTTAGTATCTAGTGCATGGAAGGGACTTAAATGCTTGTTTCCACTCAATCCTATAATAGCTCCAACACTGACTGACCCATCTTTTATCAGTTTTCCTAATTTTGGGGGGATGAAGTGAAACCTCAGAGTTGTTTTGACTTGCATTTCTCTTACTATTAGTTATTTGAAATAATCTTTGATGTAATTATCAATAATTTTCAATTCTTATTTTAAAAACAACTTCTCAGACTTCTTAAACAGAGGATATTGAATATCATTTATTCTGCTCATGATGGTTCAATCAACATTATAAATTTCAATTATTTATCATTCTTAACTGTGAACCAGGGTGATTGAAGCTATTTGCCTCCAAACTAAGTGTTTCCAAATGGTTTCATTTCTGGACTTTAAGTATTTACCATTTTAATGATTTTTCCTATCTCTTTCACTGAAGTTAGTCTATGATCTTTTAGTTCCTACTGATGTTAGTGTGTCTGCTTCTAAAAGTTTGCCTCATGTCTAATTTGTTGTGGTTAGGAAGTCAAAGATACAAGCTTTCTAGAATTGTGTGAGAATTAAGAAGAAATGGTACTATGCCCTTACTTAAGACCACTAATTGGAGAATCAGCCCTACCAAGTCCCATGAGCCCTTTTGGTTATTGCCATGTGGAATTTCCAACTTAGTTTGCCTCCCTACTCAAACTGATTCTTCTATCAACTACCTTAATGCTATTTTTGCTAGTGTTCTAGCATTTGCTAGTGCTAGAATTTCTGAAGACTCTGGTTTTTTGTTATACCTGCCTTGTAAATTCCTAAATCCCATTATTTTTATTGATTGACTGAATAACTGATTGGTTTTTGTGGGACAATAGGGTTAAGTGATTTGTCCAAGGTCACACTGCTAGTAAGTATTAAGTTTCTGAGATGCCCTTTCCATCATACCACCTATTATTTATTTTTTTGCACTCCAATTCCTAGTCTGCTGGGAAGTTTCTGAAGAATTAAATAATGCTGATTGAGCCTAAGACTGGTTAACTTCAACCGGGTCCTCACTACAGCCTGGAAATTTCTTTATTCATCTCTGATTGATTCCCTACAGAACTTGTTGCAGCAAGTTCTTTTCCATAGATCTCAAGCTTTTCATTCCAACCCTGCCCCATCTCTTTAACAAATGAACTTGTCTCCAACTTCACTAGACTCAAGACTACCTGGCATGAGATACCTCAAAACTGTTTTGCATTTTTTCCCCTTCTTTCTTTCCTTCTTGTCTCAAAGGAAACAATATCCTTCATTTCCAAGGAAAACCCTTTGGTTTGAGCTTTTCATGTTATCCACTGCTCTAGGGCTTTGCATCATCAATGATGACTTTTATTCTTCTATAACTTTGAACTCTCCCTTTTCACAGGGTCTTTCTTTTTTTAGTTCATATTTTTTAAGATTTCCTCTCATCTTAAAAATAAACAAGCAATCCAAAAGAAAAAGCCTTCTTTCAATCCTACTTTCTCCTTGATTCCCAGTATTCTTCCCTATAACCATTGTTAAGATAGCTACCTTGGCATAGTGGATAGAAATTTTAATCTGAAATAAGGAAGATCTGGTTTTCAGATCCTGTCTCTGATGCTATGTGACCCTGGCTAACTCAATCGACCTCTCAGTGTGTTAAGCAACTCTCTTAAAACAATAACTTTCAGATAAGATGACATCTTGCATTGGTAGAGGGAGTATCTTTACTTGGGAGTTTCCCATTCCAATGAAACCATTGGAAAGCCAGGCCTTATTTTGTTCATTGCCAAATTTCTTGGAAGAGTAGTTGCACTGAATCACTTTCATTTCATTATTTCTCATTCCTTAGGCACCTACCATCTGGCTCCCATGTTTCCTGTTATGATGAAACCACTGACTATTCCTCTTTACACTCCACAAGTTTTTCTTTCCCTTCCTCTGATGACTTCCAAAAAACTTACTCTTCTACAATTCATCTTGTTGATGAATATCTCTTGGCTCTTTTTATTATTTTTATTTATTATTTTTATTGCTTCATATCTTAAATGTGAGTTTTCTCCAAAGTTCTTCCTCTGTCTGCTTCCATTCTTCCTATAGTCTTTTCCTTCATAATAACATTTGTTTCCACAACTTTGCTTTCTACCTCTATTTATATGACTCCTAACTTCTTTCCTGACCTCCAGTTTCACATTCTCAACTGCTCGAGAGACATCATAGCCATACAAAATGTCCTCAGACTGATGCATCATTGAATTTTTGTGTTTGCTTTTTATAGTTTATCTTTCTTCCACACTCAATAGCAGTTTAAGATCAGTCACTTTCAATTGTGATCAGAATTCCCAACTCAAAGGTCTCATTTCATGTCTAATATAGATTGGGAGTTTCTTCATTAGATTGTAAGCTCCTTGAAGACAACTGTCTTTTGTTTCTTTTTGTATCAGTAGTTAGCACAGAATTGGGATAAGAAATTTATCCAAGAGATAGTTATTACCATACTTCAGAACCTTAATTACTCACCTGATTTAAATATATTGAAAACCTATGGAATATAATCAAGACTAGGTTTAGATTTGGGAAAATTATGATTGTCAAATGTGTGCTTAATAGCCAGTGTGATGTGTATTTTCATGATAAAAAATTATGAAGAATAGAATGTATCAAAATCTTATAAAGTCAGTGACACTTTGTGTAAAAAAAGGGATAACATCAAGTGGAAGACATAATTATATATTGAAAGTTTTTAAAGTTATAAAAATTATAAACTTATTGAAGGTCAACAAATGCAATATTTTCCCATTCCCATTATACACCACTAGAGCAAGAACATTGCCTCCTTTATTCTGGGAACACTATATCTCTCTTAATGTAGTCTAAGATAGTATTAGCTTTTTTAGGTATCTTATCGCTCTATTGACTTCTACTGAGTTTGCAATCCACTAAACCCACTTAGTTCTTTCAGAAGAACTGCTATTTATATATGTCTCCTCACTCTTGCATTTAAAAAGCTCTTTTTTAGAGCCTAAGTATAGATTTTTATCTTTTATTTTTTTCCTACTAAATTTTATTTAATTCATTTTGGTCTCTTACTCAAATGAGATAATATTTGTAAAGTATTTAGTATAGTACCTGGAACATAGCAGGCAATTAATAAATGCATGTTCTCTTCTTTCCCCCTTGCTATCTAGCTTATTGAATTCTTTTGATATCCTGACTCATCACTTATCCTTTTCACTATTTACAGGCATGCCATTTATACCTTTAATTAGGTCACTTATTAAAAAAAGTTGAATAGTTCATGGTCAAGGAGAGATTCCTGGGACAATCTAGTAAAGACTTCTTTTCAAATTGCCAATCATGAACTTAGTCTTTGAGTCCTGTCAATCAACCAGTTACAAATTCACCTGATTCTACTGTCACCTCATTCTTTCACAGCATAGCAGGAGAGATCTTGTTAAATGCTTTGCTAAAAATCTGATTTAACTGGTGTTGTTGTATTTCTTCTCCACATCTCTCTACCTATTAGTCTAATTGCTCTGTCTAATAAAAGAAAAGGAGGTTAGCACGGCCTGTTCTTGGTTAAGTTATTCTGGATATCTATCAACACAAACATCCCTTTAATTGCTCATAAACCATCTCCTTAGTAATGTTTTAGAATTTCATTAGAACCAGGAGTCAAATTCATTAATCTATAGTTTGCAGACTTCCTTCTCAATTTCTAGAAAATCTGGACAACATTTATTTGTCTTTTTCAACTCCATTGCTTTTCTTATCCTTTGCAATATGTCAAATATCACTTGCATTGACTCAAAGCTGCAAAAGGGGTTATGACAAATTAGATGTGACTGAAACTACTACTAACGACAACAACCCAGGGTTATTGTGAAGATTAAATAAGATGTTTGTAAAGGGTTTTGTAAATCTTAAAATATTATATCAATGTTAGCTATTATTATTATTATTGTACAATGGTTACTATATCTCTGAATCACTTTTCTCATCTATAAATTGGACAATAAACTATCTTTCACATATCCTTTAGTTGTGAAGATTAAATAGTTCTTCCATTTTATCATTTATCCATTTGATATATGAGTCTAAGTGGTTTGTTCCCAGCAGAATGCAAATTCCTTGAAGGCAGGAACTGTTTTTGTTTGTCTTCTCATCCCCACATTGATGATGTTTGTCCTTTGTTATTGAAGAAGACCATTACAACAAGGAGATGATGCCAAGAAAAGCAGGTGAATTAGATTTGAGTGAGGGGATGCTGTGCTAAGTCACCAGTCTCACTTTCTCCTCCAGTCATCTGGGTCCAGTAACAAGATATGAATCAGGATGATTAGAGATGGCCCTGGATGAGAGGCAGTCAGGGTTAAGCGCAAGGTCACACATTAGTAAGTGTCTGAGGCTGATTCAAGCTCCTGTCCTCCTGACTCCAAGGCCAGTGTTCTATCCATTGTGACACCTTGCTACCCTAACTGATAGCTACTCAATAAAGTACATTGGTAGTATGTGGCAGGTGCCCAATTAATACCTGTTAAATCAAATTGAATCAACTCATACAGTATAATGTAAAAAAAAATACTTTGAAAACTTTAAGAGATCTACTATGGCAACTCTCCTCACACAGTTGCTTCCCCTAGTACCTTCTGTCTGAATGTCATTTGAGGTTACTTAATAATGATAGACTGTCTTGGCCTGGTTTATTTTTTTTTAAATTCCATCTAGAACCATTTTAATTTACTTGTTTATCCCTTTCCCTGCTATCTTGAGAAAAAAAGGGTAAAGGTAGAACCCAACCCATGTCTGCCTTCAACACAGGCTGCGCTCAAATGTACTTAAATGGCTCATGAAGACAGAAGCACATTTCAAAATGTATGCATCCTTATGAATCAGTAAATATACATTTTATTCTTCACTGGCTTCTGCCACCCACCTCCACCTTGTCACCAGGAATGAATACACATATGGCCTCCCAGTAAGATAGTTACTTGCTGCCAGCAGTTGAGGATGAAGGGGTAGGAAGTAGGAGGGCAATGGATGCTGAGTTTCTGGAAGTCATCAGTGCCTTGGGGCCTCCTTGTGCTGAAGGATGTGGTATAAATGGCTGAGAAATAGTTGCTGGTGTCACTTCAATGAAAATTGATCTTATTTTAGCAGTTTCCTTCAAAACCTGTCTTAGAATGATAACAATAAGCACAATAATAGCTGACATTTATACATCTTTCCCAGTTACATTGTCTTATTTGATCTAGCAACTTTGTGAAGGATAGAATTGTAGCAAGTTAAAGCTGGGCAGTTTTTCTAGATCATCTATTTCCACCCAGGTTTTTCATTTTATACGAATGACTTCGAAATGATAAACAACTTTCTAGGTCACATAGTTAATATTCAAATCTCCTGGTATCATTTCCAGTGTTCTTTCTATTCAATTTTGGGGACTTAAGTGACAGTTTTAAGACCTCACTTATAAAGGGTTTTCATATAAGGAGGCTCAAAAAAGCCAAGTGGGAAGGAATAATCTCTAAGCAACAGTCTCAAGAAGGAACTGGAAAATTATAGAACCCCACAATTTTTCATATGTGGAGATGATAATGTCCTGGGTACTTCCTTTTTCAAAGAAACCATTGTTCCAAAATGTAGGGACTATGTGAATTTTCTCCAGGAGAAAAATATTACAGGACAACTTCCTGTATTCAGCACTGTCCAGGGTATCACAGACTTTATTTTATTTTTTTTCAATTGCATGCAAATGTAGTTTTCTACATTCATCTTCTGCAAGTTTTTGAATATCACATTTTTCTATCACCTTCCCTTCCTTCCCCTCTACCCATGGCAGTGAACAATCTTATATAGATTATACATTTAAAAAGTCACTTTAGTGACTACATTCTTTTGTTGTTTTCTGTAGGCCACAAGAAAGGTAAAGAAGCAAAAGGTAACTACTCAGAAGACATCTCTCTCCCCCTCCCCTTTTCTTTTTTGTTTTATTTTTTTTGTGAGTCAGTGGGGTTAAGTGACTTGCCTAAGGTCACACAACTAATAAGTATCAGGTGTCTGAGGCTAGATTTGAAAAGAAGTCCTCCTGACTCCAGGGCTGGTGCTTTTTCCACTGCTACCCAGCTACCTCAAAACTTCTCTCTCTACAGAATTACACTCAAACAACTTCGGAACACTTCAAGAATACATTTAGGTAGTAGATGATGTTGCTGGTAGATAGAGTCTTTTAAGATTTTATGAGAAATACACTTGAATGTGAACAACGGCAGAGTCTTGCACTTTGGTTTTTGAAACAAATATTGTCCAGACAAAAGGTTCATGCTACCCCCATACTGACTACTCCTCTGACACTTGCTATTGGTTTATACCACATGTTAAGCCACATTTAAAATTATAAACAGAATTTAAATACAAATCATATGAAGACAAAAATCATGTCTTCATTTAGTCACTAACCATTTTTGAAGCACCTACTATTAAATAGCTACTCGATTAAGCTCTAGAGAAAAAAAAGAAAGACAAAGGGCAGACTTGACCTCAAGGAGCTCACAGTCTAATGGTAGAGACAACATGTAAACAACTATCTACAAATAAGCTATATGCAGGAAAAACAGGCTATAATAACAGAGGGAAGATATTTGATTTAAGGGAAATTGGGAAAGCTTTCCTGCAGAAGGTAGCTGAGATTTGAAGGAAGACAAGAGGTGGAGATGAACAGGGATAGAATTCAAGGCATGGAAAATAGCCAGAGGAAATGCCCAGAGCCAAAAAGATAAAATGTCTTGTTCAGGGAACAGCAAAGAAGCCAATGTTACTAAACTGAAAAGTCTGAGGTGGGGAGGAAAGTATTACAAGACTGAAAAAGTAAGAGGGGCCTAGGTTAAGAAGGGTTTTGAAGGTGAGAAAATTTTCTATTTGGTCCTGGAGGTGATAAGGAACCACTGGAATTTATTGAATAAGGGAGTGATATGAACAGACCCATGTTTTAAGAAGATTATACCCTTTGATCTAGCAGTACCACTACTGGGTCCATACCCTGAAGAGATCATGAAAAAGGGTAAAAAATATCACTTGTACAAAGATTTTCATAGCAGCTCTGTTTGTGGTGGCAAAGAATAGGAAATTGAGGGGATGTCCATCAACTGGGGAATGGCTGAACACATTGTGGTATATGTATGTTTTATAGAACACTATTGTTCTATTAGAAACCAGGAAGGATGGGATTTCAGAGAAGCCTAGAAAGACCTGCATGAACCGATGCTGAGTGAGATGAACAGAACCAGAAGAACATTATACACCCTAACAGCAATATGGAGGTAAGCATCAACCTTAATGAACTTGCTCATTCCATCAGTGCAATAATCAGAGATAATTTTAGATTACCTGTGATGGAGAATACCATCTGTATCCAGAGAAAGAATTGTGGAGTTTAAACAAAGACCAAAGACTATTACCTTCAATTTAAAAGAAAGTTGTCTTATGTACTACATAATTTTACTATCTCTAATATTTTATTTTTTCCTCAAGGATATGTTTTTTTCTCTCAAAACATTCAATTTTGATCAAGGCATAGCATGGAAACAATATATAAAGATTATCAGATTACCAAATCAACAAAAAATGATAGGTAGAAACTACTATTTTATATAATTGGAAAACAAATTATATTATAAAGAAAAATTTAAAAACTAAGCATAAAAAGTCTAGTTTGGTGAGACTATCAAACAAAAAAAGAAGATGCATGGAGTAGGAAGACCAACCAACAAACTATTATAATAATTCAGGCTTGAAATGATAAGGACCTACACCAGGGTTGTGTCACAAAGAGGAGAAAAGGAAGCACATAAGAGAGATGTTAAAAGGATAGAATACATAGAATTTGACAGATGGTTAGATATATGGGATGTCTGTGTGTGTGTGTGTGTGTGTGTGTGTGTGTGTGTGTGTGTGTGTGTGTGTGTGAAAGAGAGAGAGAGAGAGAGAGAGAGAGAGAGAGACAGAGAGAGACAGAGAGAGAGAGACAGAGAGAGGAAGAGAAGAGAGAGAAGAGTCAAGGTTGACATTTAGGTTTTGAACCTAGGTGACTGAGGAGATGGTGGTATCCTCAGTAGTTATAGGGAAGTTAGGAAGAGGCGAGAATTTGAAGGGAGCAAAAAGTTTTGGAAATATTGAGTTTAAGATAACTATGGGAACATACAGTTCAAGATATCCAAAGGGCAGTGAAATGTGACACTGGAGGTCAGTAGAGAGATTAGGGCTGGATAAATACATTTGAGAATTGAAAGCATAAAGACAATAATTGGATGCAATCACCAGGTGAAATAGTAAAAAGGAAGAAGAGGGCCTAGGATAGAGCCCTGTGGGATATCTAGGTAGTTGGAGTGATCTGGATGAAGATTCATCAAGGGATACTGAGGAGTTGTTATATTGAGGAGGTAGGAAAATCAGGAGAAAATGCTGTCATGAAAACCTAGAGAGAAGAGAGTATCAAAGAAAAGAGGGTGATCAACAGTGTCAAAGGCTATAGAAAAGTCGAGAAGGATAGGATTGAGAAAAGGACTTTGAATGATGAAACTGGAAGCCAAATTAAAAAGAGTTAAGAAAAGACAAGAAAGGGAGTGGAGACATCAGTTGTAGTTGGCCTTCTAAAGGAGTTTAATCACTTAAGAATGGAGAGATAGGGCATGATAGAAAGAATGGATGGATCAAGTGAGGGTCTTTTGAGGATGGAGACGATATGGGCATGTTTGTCAGCAGTAGGGAAGCATCTACCAGACAAGGAGAGATGAAAGATAAGTAAGAGTGGCAATGATAGAAGGGATAATTTTCTGGAGAAGATGAATTGGAATGGGATCACTTATGCATATAAAGGGATTTGTCTTGACAAGGAGAAGGACTTCCTTATTATATGAAGAGATGAAAGTGGAGATAGCTAGAGGATAGTGGGAGATCGTAGAAGAGAGGGAGAGATGAGGAAAGTCTTGGGAAAAAACCTCAATTTTTTTAATGGAAAATGAGGCAAAGTTCTCAGTGTGTGGAGAGCAAGTTATAAAAGACTTGAGGAATGATGAAAAATTTAGAAAAAAATCATTGTGATAAATGAAATAGTGAGTCAATTAGAGAGGGGTGTAAAAAAGATTGTTTTGTTGTGGTAAGGGCCCATATGAAATACAAATTCGTAATGGATTTTTAATTAATTTTGTTTGGAAGCAGTGAGTTGGAGTGAAGGCAGTGAATGATGGAGTTGAAGCTTGCCAGGGAAAGATCTTTGACAGGACAAAGGGGCAAGGGATTCAAGAGAAGAAGACTGTAGAATTGAAAGGATTCTCTAATGCACTTAGATAGGGTGAAGGAGTGGTCAGGGAAAGAACCAAGGGAACAAGGAATTTGAGGTTTTAGTGAGGATGAAGAACAGAGTTTAGGTTTGCAAGCTGGGAAGGGTAGAATGTTAACAGCTTATAATACGGGAATTTCAGAGTCTATAAACATGAAGATATATGGAAGTGGAACATTTGTGAGTAGTATCAAGAACAAGGATATAACCATCTCTGTGTATATCTGAGGTGAGATAGCCATATGAATGTTGAAATTCTCTACTGCTAGGGCAGAGAGAAAGATTGTGAACCTGTCACTGAACTCATTGAAGTAAGAATTTTGATTGAGGGGGCAGCTAGGTGACGAAGTGGGTAAAGCACCAGCCCTGGAGTCAGGAGTACCTGGGGTTCAAATCCGGTCTCAGACACTTAGTGATTGCCTAGCTGTGAGGCCTTGGGCAAGTCACTTAACCCCATTTGCCTTGCAAAAACCTAAAAAAAATTTTGATTGAGTGATAGACATCAATTGAGTGAACCTCAAAGAAAGAGAGTTCTCTAAGTGATGGAGGTTGAGGGAGAGTCTGGAAATGTCAATGGGGAAGGAGTATTCCAGCACTTCCACCTCAACTATTGAATTAGGGGGGGAATGAAAGTGTGTTCAGTGCTCAAAAGGGAGACAAGGAAGATTGTGTCATGAGAAGGAAGTCAGGTCTCTGTGAGACTCAAAAGATGAAAGGAGTGAAAAAGCAAAATAAGATGAAAGCAAGATTGTTATCTATGGAGGCTAACTTTATCATCCAGTCACAGTGCCTATCCTTCTTGACCTCTCTACAGAATTTGATACTATTGATCACCCTTTTTCCCCCTTGATACTTTCTTCTCTCCAGGTTTTCAAAACAGTACTATGGCTCATTACCCTGACTCAAACAGCATAATGGGACTTCATATTTCTAGAGGGGAGGGGTTGAGAGCAATAGGAACAAGAGAGCTGAGAGTGGGGGAAGGAGAGTGGAGTTTGAATTCTGATGGTTTGAGGTTCTGGATCACTGGGATGAGGAGGACAGGGTCAGATGAGAGTCATTAACTCTTGAATGATAAATGAGTTCAGGTGGGTTATTAATGTCTGAGTTTGGTTTCAGGGTGTAGTCCTCTCAGAGTGTGAAGTTGCTTAGACAAGGAGACCAGTGATATAAAGAGTAAGCTGATGGAATAATGAATTATTTACATTTTAAAGAAGAAAGATTATGAACTTAATGAAACAATAATAGCATATTTATTTATTTTTTCACATTGCTATAATAGTCTTATAAAAGTAAACATAATCTCCCCTCCCCCCCACAAAGATAGAGAAACCTCAAGAAAAATAAAATGAGAGGAAAAAAAAAGTGTGCTTCAGTCTGTATCCAGATACTGTCAGCTCTGTCTTTAGGATGGATCACATTCTTTATCAAAAGTCCATTAGAGAAATTACTTCAATTTTTCCCCCATAGTTGCCATTGCTAACTGTATTTCCTTCCATCTTATTTCTCCTCACTCCCATTTATTCTATTCTCTCTCTCTCCTTTCACCCTGTCCCTCCTCAAGAGTATAAAAGCATATTTATTAAAGGCTTTCTTAGGATCTGGTTTCAATCCTTGTACTGAGTTTTGTGAGTATTTTTTAATTAACGAGTGGTCAAAGCACAGATAGAAAGAATATTTATTTTAGATATTATTTAACTTCTAAGGGCAGCTAGATGATGCAGTGTATAGAGCACTGGCCTTAGAATGAGGACAGGAGTTTGAAACCAGCCTCAGACTTGGCACTTACTAGCTGTGTGATCTTAGTCATTTAACCCTGATTGCCTCACATTCAGAGCCATCTCCAGTCATCCTGATTCATATCTGGCCACTGGACCCAGATGGCTCTGGAGGAGCCATCTGGTAACTTAACATAGTATCCCCTCACTCAAATCCAGTTAATGTGCTTGTCATGGTATCACCTTCCTGATGTGGTCTTCTTTGAAAATGAAGGACAAATATTATTTAATTTCTAAAGACTATGTTCTCCACTGATATCCATTAATGATATTGACTTCAGTGAGATCCCTAGCACATTGAATGATTCTTCTGGAGTGAATTGATAGGAGGATAGGTACAAGAGTCTCACAGAATGGGCAGACATGATTGAGTTGAGATCTATATCAATAGAGACAATATTCATATTGATGAGATCACAGATCCAACAGCTCATTAGAGTGAAAGTGGTTCTATTGGGATAAATTGAGAAAAATGTGTGATCCTCTGGGTTAGAGCTAGTTTAATCCTGAGTAGCTTTTCTATCATCATTATCCTCCTCCTCATCAGTAGTAGTAGTAGTAGTAGTAGTAGTAGTAGTAGTAGTGGTGGTGGTGGTGGTGGTGGTGAGGTGGTGGTAATAGTGATGGTAGTGGTAGTAGTAGTAGTAGTAGTAATTTAAATTGCTAATTTTAATTATTATTAAAATCATCAGTAATTAAATAACTAATTAAAAATTTTAATTAAAAGAGACAGTGTAGTATAATGGTCTTTAAGCCAGAATTTAATTTAGAAAGACGCAGGTTCAAATCTTGACTGACATATATTAACTGGATGACCATGAGTACTTCATTTATCTACTCTGAAACTCTAAGAATATCTACAAAGTTAGCAATTATGTGTTAGCAATCATCATCATTATTGATATCATTACTAATAAGATTATATTTATATAGTATTTTAGAGTTCATAATACATCTTACACTTCCAAAAGATTAGGTATACTTTGAGAAGTTTTCTATGGTTTCTATGGTTCAGAAATATCTGGGAAGCACTTTATGTCATCAACTCCCCTTGCAAGCACATAGTTCACAAAGCTCAAAGGAAAAAAAAAAACTTGATTTAGAGGTAAGAGAAAAAATAGAGTTCATAAAAGAGAGAATGGGAAATCATGTATCTGTATCATCTGATACAACACTGATCAATGAGCAAACCTCCCCTTGAGACCTATGAAGCCTGTCACTTATAGTCACACATTAAATGAGGAGGGGTCTCAGCAGATATTATCTTGGGTGACTCCTCCTAAAGTTCTTGGCAACTTCCAACCGGTCTTATAGATACTATTTCATTTAATTGAACCTCAGGCCATTCTACACAAGGTTGCTCTTAAAATATTGCTTGACCTTGGCCAACTCTGTCCTAGGTCCTGGCCCAGCATTGCAGGAGGGCATATTCCAATGTTTCTTTATTTTGGCAGGAAAGGTTGTTCACCCTGTGATATGGCTTTAACCTGTTACTAGACAAGAGATCTTTCCCTGAAGTCTCTGTTGTGCCAAAGTTTCTGCTAACATCTGGTCTTGCATAAGTTTGCCCAGGGGTCAGGAACACATGGCTCTTTTGCCTCCAAGTAGGTCTCTGTCACCAATACCAGACTGAGATAAGGAATCTCCAAAATGTGATACAATTTTTCTATTCAGTTTCTTTTTTGTTGTTCAGTTATTTCCATTATTTCTGATTCTTCATGACCGCAATTGGGGTTTTCTTGGCAAAATATTGGAGTGATTTGCCATTACTCTCTCCAGCTCATTTTTTATTTAGGTTTTTGCAAGGCAGATGGGGTTAAGTGGCTTGCCCAAGGCCACACAGCTAGGTAATTATTAAGTGTCTGAGACTGGATTTGAACCCAGGCACTCCTGACTCCAGGGCCAGTACTTTATCCACTGTGCCACCTAGCCTCCCATCTCTCCAGCTCATTTTACAGTTGAGGAAACTGAGGGGAAATAGAATTAAGTGATTGCCTAGAGTTACTCCTATCTGTGTTATTCTTGTTACACAATTATCTGAGGCCAGATTTGAATTCAGGAAGATGAGTCTTATTGATATCAGGCTTAGTACTCTATCCATCTACTACCCCACTTGGCTATCTATTAGGCTTCTATGGTAGGTCACATATTTTCTATTTAAATGATCAGCCTAAAACCTTGATAAGTCACTTTAATTTCTCCCTAATTCTTTCTCAAGTCTCCATGAATGTCCTTATATATGTTAATATATATTTTATAATCTATATGTATCTCAATATATTTCCTCTCTAATTCTATGTATTCTGTTTTATACATTTAAAACTATTTAAAAGTCCATTGGCTTTTCAAACTGCCAAAGGGTTACATGATATACATAAAAGATTATGAGATCCTGCTCTGGGTATTGGGAAAGAAATAATCTGAATTATTGAAATGACCTAGGGTTTTTCCCACCACAAAATGGGAAGGGAGAAGTTGATTCCTCTTCTTGAAATCCTTGGAGAGTGAAGGAAAACATCCAATAATAATCATATATTAGTTCACTTGGTCCTCATACTAACCTTCTTGGCTGAGTAGTACAACTATTATTCTTATTTTACAGATGAGAAATATGAGACTCAGAGAGATAAAATGATTTTCTCCTGTCACACAGTTAGTAACTGTCAGAACCTGGGTTTGAGCTAAAGTCCAAATGTTTACTTCTTTACAGAAAGGGAATAATAGATGGTCAGCTAATGGGTAATATGGTCAACAATGGTTTTCAATCAGGCGATACATAGTTTGTTATTTTTTAAAAAAAATTTGTAAAGGAAGTTGTGTATAAACTATTTTTAATGGTTTAGCTTGTTTTAATTGTTCTTAAAACCTATTCTTTAAAAAATTCACAGTCAAATTTCCTGCATTTTTATGGTGTTTCTGGAAAAGAAAATATTAAGCTATGACCTTTACTTATGCTTATCAAAGTAAATAAATAAATAAAGATGGGACTTTGCCCATCTGAGACCCAGATTAGATTTCCTTTGTGGGTCTCACTAAAGTAGGAAGATCTATTCAATTCTTCTCACTTCCCTGTACTTTCTAACCTGGTCCAGTTAGCTTTGGATTCCAAGCCCCTGTTGGAACTGAACAGAATGTTTGTTCTGAAGGGACAAGCCTACATGCAGTGACTCAGAGGAAACAAGAGTTTATAAACCATGCTTCCCTAAAGTCTTAGCACAAACACTGCTGTGGCCCACTTCCAGATTGGATGTGAATGAACATACATGGTATGGTAGCAACAAAACTCACCAACCCAAGTTGCCTGACCTCAAACAAGGTCTTCTGAGGGATGACCCTTAGCTTGGGCAGTCCAACACCTTTCAGATCTTTTGTCTCAAGCACTAAAAACAAATAAGCTATTTAAGGAAGGTCATAACCAAGGGAAAACTATCCCTTAATGGGAGAACAAATCATTGCCTCCAGTGTTCTACAGTTATGTTGACTGTAGAAGTTTTCCTTGAATCCCTCCAAAAATGTCTGGCTAGATTGGTGCTTTTTCAGAGTTAATGTAAATAGTCAAATCAAAATTCGATGAAATTTGTTTCTATCTTTGTGTGGTTTATTCAAAGGGCTTACCTTTATTTTTCTTTTTATGTAACTTCATCTCACCTCTTTTGTAGGCAGTCAAATCCTGTTACCACAAACACCATTGTACTGGCCAAGTTCTTTGGTTTGCAATGGAAAGTCTTTTTGTAATTTCTGTTATTTGAAATACAGGGATCACCAGTGAGGGCTTGGGAATCTCTTATACAGAAATTGTGTTTAGGAAAGTGCTTCTTTTTACAAAATTTCTCATGTGGTAACTGAAATGATTCAAAGAATCATGCATGACTTTTAGACTTGAAAGGGACCCTGTTGTTCAGTTGTTTTTCCATTGTGCCCAAATCTTCATGACCTCATTTGGAGTTTTCTTGGGAAAGATACTGGAGTGGCTTGCCGTTTCCTTCTCCAGCTCATTTTATAGTTGAGGAAACTGAGGCAAACAGGGAAAAGTGATTTTCCTAGGATCACACAATTAGTAAGTGTCTGAGGCAGATTTAAACACAGGAGGATGAGTTTTCTTGACTACAGGCCTGGCACTCTGTCCACTGTGCCACCTACGTGCTCATGGAAAGGGCCTCAGAGATCTTTGAGTCTGATTCCCTTCATTATATGGAGGAAGAAACTGAAATCTAGGAAATGTAAATAAAGTTGTTCAAAGTTGTACAGATAGCATAGTGTGGTAGAGTGTTGAACTTTAATTCAGAAATATCTGAGTTCAAATCCCATCTCAGACATTCAACTGCTTTGTGATTCTGGACAAATCTTGAAGTCTCATTTTCATCAATTGTAAAATATTAGTAGAGAAAGTACCCTCCTCATTGTGTTGTTGTGAGAATCAATGTGAGATCAATGAGTTGATCTATTATTATTACTTAGCAAAAAGAGGATTTGAACTTTGGTCTTCTACCAAAACCCAGGGATCTTTCTTTACCACAAAATCATTGTGTTTCATTTTTGGGATATAAACATGTCACATTTAGCGTAGACTTTACTAAGGAAATAAAGAGACTAGCTTACAAGAAGTTTGGAAGTAACTTGAATGATTTTTCTTTTTAATCTCTGACCCACCCACTTCTTGTTTATTGCCTGTCTCTTTGATCTTCTCCCACACTAATAGTCTAAGATGGTTTAATATGTTTTGGCAATTTCCATTACTTTATTTTACAAGTGTTGATGATATGATGAACAGTCATAGTTACTGATGGTATTATTGAAGAGCTTGTAGTAATTGATTTCCCTATTAAATTCCAATCAAAGTATTTAATGGGAAAATTATTGACTCAGTCCAGTTAGTTCTTTTTCATAAGGGACTTAAGAGGGAAAGGGAAGACAGAAGAGAAGCATTCAGAGTACCTACTAGATTAGGAACTATGCTTTTTAGGGTTTGTGGGACATTCAAGAAAGACTTGGACTTCTGGTGTGAGTGCTTGTCAGTCCTTTTCAAGACTGCTCATACTGCTTTGGTATTTACCTGCCAGCTAGCTTTCACTTGTGACTCCAAGAAACTATAGCATATCCACCAACTACACACTGATAAAAACCATCTTGGCAGATGGACTAAACCAGATTGAGGATAATAAACAGACTTTGAACCCATCAATCAATTAGGGGAGTGGTTACCAATCATGGGAAGACTTCCCCCCAGTGGAATGGAAGGATGAGAACAATTTGTTCCAACAGCCATGAAGGTGGCTGAAGCAGGTTCTGTGGAGTGCTTAGAACTTGGAGAGACAATGAAGACATCAAGATCATCCACAGCATCCTAGGCCATCACCAATAATCATTTTTTAAATTTTATTAGCTTTTTTCCAATTACATACAAAGATAGTTTTCAACATTCATCTTTTTTGCAAACTTTTGAGTTCTACATTTTCTACCACCCTCCCTTTTCTCCCTTCTCCCTATGGCAGCAAACAATCTGATATAAATTAAAATCATGTTTAACATATTTACATATTGGTCATGTTATTAAAGAAGAATTAAAATTAAGGGGGAAAACCATGAGAAAGAAAGAAAAAACAAAACAAGTTTTAAAAAGTGAACATTTTTTAGCACTACATTTAGATTCCATAATTTTTTTCCTTCTGGATGTGGATGGTATTTTCCATCACAAGTCTTTTAGGATTGTCCTTGAACACTGAACTGCTGAAAGCTGCTGCATCCATCTTAGTTGATCATCTCACAATGTTGCTGTTAATGTGTACAATGTTCTCTTGGTTCTGCTCATTTCGCACAGCTTCAGTTCAAATAAGTCTTTCCAGGGTTTTTTGAAATCTGCCCACTATTTCATATGGTACAATAGTACTCCATCACATTCATATTCCATAATTTGTACCGACACTCCTCAATTTATGCTCATCCCTTCAATTTCCAATTCTTTGACACTACAAAAAGAACTGCTATAAATATTTTTGTGCGTCTTTTCCTCTTTTTTATGATTTCTTTGGTAATCTCATAATGGTATTATTGGATCAAAGGATATAAATAATTTTATGGCACTTTGGGTATAGTTCAAAATTGCTCTCCAAAATGGTCAGATCAGTTCACAATTCCATCAACAGTACATTAGCATTCCAATTTTCCTATTTCCTCTCCAAAATTGATCATTTCCTTTTTTACCATTTTAGTCAATCTGATAGGTGTGAAATGATACCTTAGAGTTGTTTTAGTTTGCATTTCTCTAATCAATAATGATTTGAGCATTTTTATATGACTATAGATAGATATAGATTAGTTTCTTCCTCTGATAACTTCTTGTTTATGTTTCTTTTTCTTTTCTTTTTTTAAATTTATTTTTTATTCTCATTTTGTACAAATTATTTTTACATTAATAAAATATTCTTGTTTACAAGTAAACAAAATACCCCTCCTCCCCCATGAATATAGATAGAATTTCTTGGGTGAAAAAAGTAAAGGGGAGAGAAAAAAATTAAAATTAAAAAAAATAATAGTAATAATTGTAGGTATGGCCAGGTGGCGCAATGGACGAAGCACCAGCCCTGGAGCCATGAGCACCCGAGCCCATATCCAGCCTTGTGAGCCCATATCCAGCCTCGTAAACCCAACAATCGCCCAGCCATGTGACATGCAAGCACTGCCCTGAAAAAACCAAAAAAAAAAAAAAAGGAAAAAAAGACCCAAAATAAAATAAAATAGCAATAATAGTAGGGGTGGCTGGGTGACAGACAGAGCATTGGCCCTTGAGCCAGGAGCACCTGGGTCCAAATCCGGCCCCAGATACCCATAGATCACCCTGCTATGTGGCCCCAGGCAGGCCACCCAACCCCACTTGCCCTGCACCCTCCCCCAAATAATGATAATAACAAAAAATGTCCTTGAGTCTTTGTTCCAACTCCCACCAACAACTCTGTCATGGGTGGATCTCATTCTTTATGATAAGTCCATCACAAAAGTTACTTCCATATTTTTCCACCGTTGCCATTGCTGATCGCAACTCCCTCCTTTCTTATTTCTCCACTACCATGTACTCTATTTTCTCTCTCCTTTCACTCTGACTCTGCTGTAGGGTCGTTGACTGGCTCAGCAGACAGATCCCTGGTCCTGGGGCCAAGAAGCCCTGAGCCCCCATACCACCCCTTAGGCCCAGAATCCACCTGGCCCCATGGTCCTGGGCAGGCCTTCCAATCCCAGCCCCTTGCAAGAAGTAAAAAAGAAAATGTGTTATATCTGACCACTCTCCCCCTATGGTCCATCCTCTCCTCCTTTATTCATATCCCTACCCCTTCCCCCTGCTCCCCCCTCCTTCTTACTCCAGATGCCTATACCCCATTGAGTATATATATATATGTATATATATATATATATATATATATATATATATATATATATATATATATATGCTGTTTCCTCTCCTAGCCATTTCTGATGAGAGCAAAGGTTCCCTCATTCCCCCTTGCCTCCCCCCTTCCATATCCTTGCAATAGCTCATTGTAATAAAAAAAAATCTTATTATGTGAAATATCTTGGACTATTCCCCCTCTCCTTTTTTCTTTCTCCCATTCCATTTCCCTTTTTTTCATTGACTCCATTTTTACACCATATTTTATCTTTGAATTCAGCTTTCTCCTGTGCTTCAACTATAAAAGCTCTCTCTACCTGCTCTATTAACTGAGAAGGTTCATATGAGTATTATCAATGTCATTTTTCTATATAGGAATGCATGCAGTACATCCTCATTAAGTCCCTCATATTTCCCCCCTCTCCTCCAATCTCCATGCTTCACCTGAGTCCTGTATCTGAAGATCAAACCTTCTGTTCAGCTCTGGCCATTCCAAAAGGAACATTTGAAATTCCCCTGGTTCATTGAAAGTCCATCTTTTTCCCTGGAAGAGGACATTCAGCCTTGCTGGGTAGTTCATTCTTGGCTGCATTCTAAGCTCTTTTGCCTTCTGGTATATTGTATTCCAAGCCCTATGAGCTTCCAATGTAGTTGCTGCTAAGTCCTGTGTGATCCTGACTGCAGCTCCATGGTATTTGAATTGTGTCCTGGCTGCTTGTAATATTTTCTCTTTGACTTGGGAGTTCTGGAACTTGGCTATAATATTTCTAGGGGTTGGTTTTTTGGGATCTCTTAATCTGGGGGATCGGTGGATTCTCTCCATTTCTATTTTGCCCTCTGCTTCTAGAATATCAGGGCAATTTTCCTGTAGTAATTCTTTGAAAATGATGTCAAGGCTCTTTTCCTGATCATGACTTTCAGGTATTCCAATAATTTTTAAATTATCTTTCCTAAGTCTGTTGTCCATATCAGTTGTTTTTTTCAATGAGATATTTCACATTTTCTTCTAATTTTTCATTTTTTTTGTTTTGAAGTATTGATTCCTGATTTCTGTTAAATTCATCAATCTCCCTGAATTCTATTCTTTGTCTGAAGGATTTGTTCTCCTCAGAGAGTTTTCTTATCTCTTTTTTCCATCTGGCCAATTTTGCTTTTTAAAGCATTCTTCTCCTCAATAACTTTTTGAACTGTTTTATCCATTTGACCTAAGCTGGTTTTTAGCATGCTATTTTCTTCAGCATTTTTTTGGATTTCCTTGACTAAGCTGCTGACTTCATTTTCATGTTTTACCTGCATCTCTCTCCTTTCTTTTCCCAGTTTTTCTTCCAACTCCCTCATTTGATTTGCAAAGTCTTTTTTGAGCTCTGTTATAGCCTGAGCCCAATTTCTGTTTTTCTTGGAGTCTTTAGATTCAGGAGCTTGTGCTTCTTCATCTTCAGACTGAGTACTTTGGTCCTTCTTGGGCTCATTTGAAAAATATTTCTCAATAGTCTTCCTTTTGTTTCTCTGCTTGCTCATTTTCCCAGCCTGGGCCTGGTTTGGGGTGTTTCTTGAACTTTTGGGACACTCCCACAAGGGTCTCAGTGTGTGAGGCTCTGTCCTCCCTCCTGGTCTGTGAATGACCTCCCTCTGCCACGGGGCTGAGGTGGAGGGGGCCCTGCTGTTCTATGGGGGGGCCTAGACTGCGATCAGGATCTGAATGTGGTCAGAGCCCCAGAGTCCTGTTCCAGGGCCAGAGGACAGAGCTGGACAGTCTCTCTCTTCACTCCCCTCCTTAGGTTCAATGGACTCATGCCCTGGGGGCACCTGCTTACTGGCTCCACCTGCTTCTGTTGGCTCTGGGCTGCAGAAAGACCATGTTGCTCCCTGTGTGCCCCAAGGGCTGGGCTCCACGTGCTCGCTCTGGCAGACGTCCCCTGCTGTTCCCCCACTTTGTGCCCGGTGCTCCTTGGGGTGCAGCTCAGGAGACTCCCCTGGTGCTGTGAGCTGAGGCTCCCAGCGCCCTGGGGCTGCCTCTGGGAGGCTGAAGTTCTTTGGCTCTGGTGGGCCACCCCTCTGGCAGGCTGCCTCTCCGATCTGGGGAGCAGAGCCTTTCTGCTCTTTTCCAGGTTACCTTGAGTAGGAGAACTGCCTCACTGGGTCCCTTTGTGGGTTCTGTCTCTTGAAAGTTTAGAGTCCTTAGCTGATGAGTTTTATCAGAGAGCTCCTAAGACTGGATCCCTTCTTGTTGCCATTTTGGCTCCACCCCCTTGTTTATGTTTCTTGACTATTTTTCAATTGGAAAATGACTCAATTCTTCTAAGTTTGATTCAGTCCACTATATATTTTAAAATAAGTACTTTATTAGAAACACTAGCTGTGAAAATTGCTTCCCAGTTTTCTGCATTCCTTCTAATCTTGACAGCATTGGGTTTTTTGTGTAAAATCTTTTTAATTTAATGTAGTCAAAGTTATCTATTTTGCAATTTATGATATTCTCTCTCTTCTTTGGTCCATTGCCAGTCTTGTTGAGTTTTTTCTTGTCACTAGATGTGACTGATCTTTGACTTATTTGTGCAACTCTGCCTCACTTAAATTCACTTCATGTGTAAGTCAATAAATACATCACCCATTGTTGGTTCTTCAAAAACCTTTGATCATCATTTGATAAAGTACTGCATTTTCTTAATCTTCACCCTAAGGGAGTTATGTAAAGATCAATAATTCATTTTCAAGATGATGACTTTGAGGCATAAAAGATCACTTCCATCTCTTTTTGATTATAAAAAGGAAAATAATGAGAGAGATCAGGAGACGAAAAAAGGTTACTCAGGGTCTTTCACAGGATTACAGTACAAGCAGAAAGTAGTCAAAGCTGAGGGATCAACAATAGCCAGAAGAAAGACACAGCATAATTTCAAGTAATAGAAACAGGCTCTTGATATCTGAAGAACTACAAATAGAAGATAGTTTTCTGCAAAAAGAGAAAACCAGAGTTAAAATATTTTTTACAACATTCAAATTTTAGTAGATAAGATATCAAAGTATAGAAAGTATTCATATTTCTTTAAATATCACTTTAAAGTGAATTTTTTCATTTAAAATTTTCTTTTTATTGTATACCTGTCAACAATACAAATATTTTAACATATAAAGAACAAAAAGGATTTTATAAGAAATTATATATTTATATGAATGTTAGAGATAACATAAATATTTTTAAAAATTACTTTTAGAGAAAAAAAAGTACAATTTTGAGGAAAATCGTGATTCATTGAGCTAATCATTGATGAAGACAATCTGTTTAGGACTTGAAACCAAAGGCAGGCACCATTATTCACCTGGCAGCAGCTACTCAAAATGCAGGCATGATATCTTAGAAGCCAATAAATGGTTTCTGAAACTGTTGCAAACCCAAGCTTATAAGTTATGACAGATGTTGCAGTACTATTTTGGATTTAGAACTTTAAACTCTATTTTTCCATTTTTTTTGTCATATGACTTAGGTGCATTGTATTTGTAGGCAAATCAAATGGTTGGGCTATTAAGATCTTTTGTAGCATCTCCTTTTGATAAATGACTACAACTATTTGGATAATGCAGAATAAGAGAGTTTGTAGTAGAGTTTGCATTTTACTTATACATCCTTCCTATATTTCTGCTCATACACAGGGAATTCCTTTTTATTTAAATATAAATTTTTATTTGTTTTCCAATTATATACAATAGTAGTTTCTACCTATCATTTTTTGGTTATGTTTTGAAATTTACAATTCCCCCCCACCTCCCTTTCCTCCAACCTCCCCAGTCCCTACAGAAGGCAGTCTGATAATTTTTACATTATTTCCATGCTATATATTGATCAAAATTGAATGTGTTGAGAGAAAAATCATATCCTTGAGGAAAAAATAAAATATGAGATAGCAAAATTACATAGTACATAAGACAACTTTTTAAAAAAAATTGAAGGTAATAGTCTTTGGTCTTTGTTTAAACTCCACAGTTCTTTCTTTGGATACAGATGGTATCCTCCATCTCAGATACCCTAAAATTGTTTCTGATTATTGCATTGATTGAATGAGCAAGTCCATTAAGGTTGATCATCACCTCCATCTTGCTGTTCTGGTGTACAATGGTCTTCTGGTTCTGTTCATCTCACTCAGCTTCAGTTCATGCAAGTGTTTCCAGGTTTCTCTGAGGGAATTCCTTTTAAAGAAAATTTAGGGTCATCTCCTTGTCATAGTAAGACATTAGAATGGACTTTATTTTATTTTCATTTTTATCAGTCAATTTGCTTAGGTTTAAATTGAACTAACTTTTGTACCCTGAATTTAGAGATGGTAGGGGTTAGGAGGGGAGGGGAGGAAAAATTAGAATGAGAATGACCTAGAAAGTTTCCAATGGTGGGATTTTCAGGAGACCAAACTGGAGAGACAAAATTGGATTTCTTGGGCCATTATAATACCATAATTTCCTAAGCTTTATTCTAGATTCATAATCTTGAGAATTTAGGGTAAATTTTAGGGTTGTCATTTTTTGATAAGTTTAAATATGAATTTTTCATATAAGTTCTCTTAATTAATAATTTTTCTCAGTTTGCTGTTATGTAGAGCCCTCCATTTTGTTATCTCTGAGGATCTGGCTCCTATAGAGACCTGTTACAACAATTAATGTGGTACTTTTTCTGAGAAGAGCAAAATTCTTACTCCAGAGTTCAATATGGAGATGATTTCTCTACCCATTTGTATACCGATAATGAAGACATAGTATGCAGTTGAGTGGTTGGAGCACCAGATTTAGATTTGAAGGGATAGGATTGGGACTTCAAATTCTGTCTTTTCTTATTTGTTTGACCTTGAGAAGTCATTTAAACCATCTGAACCTCAGTTTCTTCCTTTGGAAAATGAGTGTTCAACTATGTGATCTCAAAGGCTACTTCCAGTCCAAAATCTTATGATTTTTAAAAAATAATTTCTTTGGAAATATTTCAAATTTTACTAAGAACTGAAAGACAAATATCTCCCTAATGCATTGTACACAAACATTCTTCCTGTGCTTAAATGAAAAGGAAACAAAATAATATATGCATATATCACTCAAATATTTACTAGCCATTGACTATATGCTGAGCCCTTTGAGAAATGTTGGGGATATAAAGAAAGACAAAAATGTGTCTGCCTTTTGAGGTGCTTTTGGAGGAAAAACATATAAATGAACTAAATACATACAGTACATATAGAAGAAAGATATACTTAGAAGGGGGAAGTTCAAGTGGATGGGGGGAATAGACATTGAGTTGAGCCTTAAAGGAAACCAGATTTGTAAAGAGATAGAGGTAAGGTGGGTAAGCGTTCCAGAAAAGTCAATGCACAGAATTTTCTAAGATGATTTTGCTGGATTGTAGAGTACAGAAAGATCAGAAAAAGTCAATTTGTGAAGCACCATATATCAAACAGAAGACTTTGTAGTTGATCTTTAAAGATAATAGGGAGACATTTGAATTTATTGTTCTAGGGGATGACATGGAGAGATTTATGGTATGGGAAAACCACCTTAGCAGCTAGATGATGGATCAGAGTGAGGGAAGACTTGAGTTTGGAAGAACACTTAGGAGATTGAAGCAAATAACCTGGATCAAGAATTATGAGAGTCTAAACTAGGATAGTTCCAAGATAGTGTTGGTGGATTGAAGGGGACATATGTGAGACATGTTGTGAGGATAGAAATGACTAGATTTAACAGTTGATTGGAGCTGAGGAATTAGTGATAATGAAGAATTGTAGATGACTTCAAAAGTACAATCTTTGATACTTAAAAGAATTGTGATCATCTGGACAGCACTAGAGGTTTTCAAAAGAGGTTTTTTGGTGGAAAAGTGAGTGGAAGGAGCAGATAACAAGTTCTTTTTTGGACATGTTGATATATGCAATCTTTTGAAATCCCAAACTGAATAATAGTCCTAGAGTTACATAGGATAATCACTTTATATTTCTTTCTTTTAAAATGCATCTACCCCTAATCTTTGAATGATTTGTTTCCTTTTTCATATCTTGTTTTGTAAATCATGACCACAAACTATTAGCCTGAGCTTACATAGCTTTCCTAAAGAGTTTGTTCTTAAAAAAACAAATGCTTTACAAAGGAATCACTGTCGCAAGAAGATCTTCAAACTGGAAGAGAGCTTAGAAGTCATCTACAGCTCCTTAATTTTGCAGCTGAGGATCTTGAGTCATTGAAAGCTGAAAATTTGCCCAAAGTCACCCAGCCAGGAAACAGCAGAACCAGACTTTGAATGCAGTTCTTCTACTTTAAACCCTTAATGGTAAAGGAATAGGAATTTATACAAAGTTCCATTGGCAATAAATTCCTAGTCCCTTAGCATTGCCTCCAAAAGAACAAAAGGAGGAGGGAAAAGATTCATAAGATCATAGATTTAGAACTAGAAGGGACCTTATTGATCATCTCATTCAACCTCTTTATAAATGAGGAAACTTTCTGAAGCTCAGTTTCTCAAGTTCAAGAGAGTCAGTCTGAAAACCAAGATTTCAATCCAGGATTTCCAATTCCAATTCCAATTCAATTCTCTTTCTATTGTGCCATGTAGATCAGTGTGTGTGTGTGTGTGTGTGTGTGTGTGTGTGTGTGTGTGTATTTGTATTTTTAATTTGGGGAATAAAAGAAATATTTCCAAGACATAGAACAATAAAAAATTGTTTCATATGAAACTCCAAATCTATTATGTATAACTTGTTATTCCTTTTAAATATATAATACAATTATCATGTAAAATTCTTTTAAAACATTTTTATTTTATTTTTTCCTTTTCCCCTAACTCTAGAGATGGCTACTTTAGATACAATTATTTTAAATATGCTTTCCATTTACTATTATTCTTCATGTCTTTTATAGTTAATTTGAGTATTCAAAACAATTTATTCATTCAAAGTTATTCCTAAAACAATATCATTGTTACTTTATACAAATATCCATCCATCCATCCATCCATCCATCCATCCATCCATCCATCCATATATTTATCTCTATATATATAGATATCTATCTCTTGGTTTTGTGTGTGTGTGTGTGTGTGTGTGTGTGTGTGTGTGTGTGTGTATGTGTGTGTAAATCATCCTTTTTAGTGCCTTAGAAATTTTGTTTCTTTAACTGACTCTATGTTGAATTTATTCCAATCAAATGATCTTCAATGGATTTCATATTGTGAATGATCTTTAGCTATGCATATGTTCGAATGTAGCTGGGGTCTTTTTGGAAAGCCAGTGGCTAACCAAACAGTTTCCTCAAGTTTTTTCCATCTCTAAAGTTCTCTTGAATTCAGAGAATAGCGACAACAGCAATTATGTTACTATGGGATTCTTTCATAAGTATATGATTATTCAAGGGTTTGACACTCTGTGGACCTTTGAATCTAGGACAAGAATTAGAGAGATTCCTCAGAGTATGCAAAGAGACCTTAAAGTCTCACAACAAAGCTCTTGGTTTTGGTTCTTTTGCATTTATAATTAAAAATAAATCATAAAACCAGTACTGGCTTTTCCAAGGAGCTGGGGATTTTCCCCTTAAATCATCCTCTTTTTCTCCCTCTCTCACTGTTTTTGTATATTTTTCTCTCCCAAACTGAAGTAATAATTCTGAAGTTTGGCAAACACAAAATACAGGACATAAGCAGAAAGGTGCAGAGTTCACAGCTGTGCAGAACACCATGCTGGTCTCTAAATGTACCAACAAAATCTTGATAATTTTAAAGCACTTTTCTCTACAAATATTTTCCCACTCCTCCCTCCCCTCCATCCTCTGACAAAAAAATTTAAGGTTGTATGTTTTTCCCCTCTATGGGAATTTAAAAAAAGATCCTTGATGAATTTTCTAATCTTTTTTTCCCTCTTTGAAACAGAGTTTACTCTGGTATTGAAGTAGGGGCATCTGGATTTTGAGAAGTTTTGGCAGCAAAAGGAAAAAGGGAAAGTAGCTTAATGGTTTAGAAGACCAAGGAAAAGAAATTTTAAGTGAATGGGAAGTTAGGTCTTTCCATATTAAGCAGCTGGGAAGGAGCTACCGGAGAAGTCAATATAGAAGAAACATGAGATAATATTCTAAAACAAGGTTCTGAGGAGAGGATGAAAGCAAGGTCACAAAATTATGTAAAGGCATTAGCCTCAGGAGTAAGGAAACCTCTTTCTTTGTGACCATACTGCAACAAAGAAGACTAAAAGATGAAATCTAATGGAGACCTCATCATGGTCTCAATCTTAGCGAAGCAGAAAGCTCATCCATATGCTTTAAAGGTGACAATTGAAGAACTGAAAAGACAAGAAAAAGTTTGAAAAGGATATCATGGGGAAAAGAAATCAAATAATCAAAAAATAGAATTGAGAAATTTCTGAGTATTTTGATATTCAATGATATAATTGGTTTCCTTTATAATTGTGTATATTTTATTTTATGTACTTATTTTATTCTGAGAAGTGGTCCATGGGCTTCATCATACTGTCAAAGGGATTCATATATATATATATATATATATATATATATATATATATATATATATAACACATATTTTGTATATTATAAATATATATTATAATATAAATATATAAATATAATATAAAATATAATATATATAGAAATATTAATAAATGCTTCATTATAGAGTCAGTCAAGGCAGGTGATAGGTCTGAGGAATGTGAGCCCACTGAGTCAAGAAGAGAGGAAAAAACTCTTGAAAAAGGAATTATTCTTTGATTAGGTGGTGGCAAGTGAGGCTTTCTCTTTCCTTTCCTTTCCCAAACTGACTATGGGGTCTTGCAATAGAGTGATTTTTAGTAGGACACAATATGCAACTCATGTAGACCCAGACAGTCAAGGGATGGGACTAGAAGAACTTTGGAAATCAATGGAAAGTTAATCCTGGCTGCAGGGAGTTGAGTTACAAAAATTGTCCTGAGTGACCTGCCTATGAAGAAAGAAATGTGCCTAGGTGAAGCCACACGAGGATACAGGAAAAGAAGGGACAATAGAATCTTGTAACTTTGTAGTTGCAAGTTGCCCCAATCATGCTTTTCCTAAGCATACAGCTCTCCACTAATTTCTTTATATATGTCTATTCTTCCCAACTGTGTGTCCTAGTTATACAGGGAAATATTTTTCAGCTTCTGTTTTTATGATGTTGGCTCAGTAAATATCTTTGCCTGAGTTAAATCCATTTAATATATCAATGGGGATTCATTGGTAATAATATTGGAAGTGTGAATTCACAGAATACCTTGAAATAGGGAGATCCAACTTAAGGCTGCAACTTGAGGGAGCCCTGTAGTTTTTTTCTAAAAACAAACTTTAGAGAAGCAGAAAAGAAACTACAGAGAAAAACTGCTAATTTGATATCTCCACAAAATTGACAATATTTCTATAATACAATAAACAAAGCCAGGAGGAAATATTAAAAAGGGGAAGTCCTATTCAAAATAACTACACAATGCATAAATACCTTGGAGCCTATCAATGAAGGTACATTCAAGATAGGCAATGGCCAAACCCTCTTTGAAGAAATAAAAAACAACTTAAATAATGGGAGGGATATTCATTACTCATAGCTGGATCAAGATACTATCTTAATTAATTTACAGATTTAGTGATAAATCAATCAAATTACCAAATTACTTTTATAGAACCAAATTGTTGACAAATTTCGTTTGAAGGAACAAAAGGATGAGAATTTCAAATAAAATAAAAAGCAAGATATGAATGATGGCACTTTCAGACCTAAAATTATACTCTATTGCAGAAAATCACTAAAACTATCTGATATTGGTTTAAAAAAAATAGAAAATGTAGAATAGGAAATATAGAGAATTAGGAACATCTGAATTCAAAAATGCAGTATTCAGATAAAATGCAGATGCTCTTGTTTCTTATTTAAAACTGGTTGCAATCTGACCTCCTTTTTCAGTTTTATTTTTTCTTCTTTGGATTTTCTCCAGTTCAATTAAACTTATTGCCCCTACCTGGCAATCAATACTTCCCCACTAGACCTTTGCATAGGAGTTAAATCTGTTTAATACATCAATGGGAATTCATTAATTATAATTTTAAAAGTGTGGATCCACAGAATACCTTGAAATAGGGATACCTCAACCTAAGACATTCGGTCCTCACCTTGGCTCATAGAAAACCCATTTTCCTTCAAAATGGAAAGAAAATGTAAGGTCAGATGTGAGATTTTTCCTGATTCTTCTAGTTATTAATCTTGAGGTTTCTTTGCTTTGCTTTGTAAATACTTTGTATTATTCTTATTTGCATGCATGTATTTTGAAATCCCCAAGTTGAATGTGAACTCCCTGAAAACAGTACTATTTCATTTTTGTTTTCATCTTTGTATTTCCAACACCAAGTATAAATGCTTTTTTATGTCACTTCATAAATTTTTAGTGAATTGGACTTTTAAAAATTGAACTAGTTTAGGGGGTGGATAGGTGGTGTAGTGGATAAAGCACCAGCCTTGGAGTCAGGAGTACCTGGGTTCAAATCCGGTCTCAGACACTTAATAATTACCTAGCTGTGTGGCCTTGGGCAAGCCACTTAACCCCGTTTGCCTTGCAAAAACCTAAAAAAAAATTGAACTAGTTTAGAGGCAGGTAGGTAGAGCACTGAGCTTGGACTCAGAAAGATATATCCTTTTGAGTTCCAATCTGGCCACAGATACTTATTTACAATGTGACCCTAGGTAAGTCATTTACCCCATTTGCTTCATTTTCCTCATCTGCAAAATAATCTGGTACATCATTCAGGTATCTTTGAAAAGGAACCCCAAATGATATCATGCCATAACTGAAACATCTATACAACAACAATAACAATGAATGGGCACACAAAACAAAAGTCTGGTTATGTCTCATTAGAAAGGGGAAAAAAAAAACTATCTAATAAAATAGTCCAAAAAGAGAAGCAGTTGCCTTGAAAGTTTTTGAATTCCGAATTCAATCCAATCTAATTCAATCAAAAAAAGCATTTGTTAAGCAGCTACTTTACACAAACCATCGTGCTAGGCAGTGGAGATAACAGAGGCAAAGCAAGAAATGATTATTGTTCTCACGCACTCTACAAACAACTGAAAGACATAACATGTGAATAGATGAGTATATACAAAATGATTTGAGCAGGAGGAGATAGCACTAATAACTAAGGAGATCAGCTAAGGTTTCCTATAGGAAAATGAACTGAGCCTTGAAGGAAAGTAAGGACTCTAACAGGTGGAAGTGAGTAAAGGGAGTATATTCCAAGCACTGGGACATCTGTACAAATGCATAGAGGTGGGAAATATCCTAAAGAATTTGGGAACCAGTGTGTGTATAGATGTTTTGGCTGGAATATAAAGGATTCCAAGGAAAATCATGTTTATTCTCTGTAATTCTGGAAGTCAATATCAGGTCATCAAGTAAGCCTACTATATGCTAGGTGCTGTGTTAAGTGCTAGGAATACAAAAAAGGCAAAACATGGTCCCTCCTCTCAAAGAATTCAGACAGTCTAATTTGTGAGACAACTCAAGAGCAATTATATATGAACAAGATACATACTGGATAAACTGGACCTAATCTTAGAGGGAAAGTATTAACATTAAAGGGGATCGGGAAAAGTATCTTGGAGAAGGTGAAATTTTAGTTAAGATGTGAAGAAAGCTTAGGAAGCAGAGGTGAGGAGGGTGAGTATTCCAGACATGGGAGCTAGTCAATGAAATTGAATCAAGTCAGGATATGGACTGTCTCATGTGAAGAACAGCATGGGGGTCAGTGTCACTGAACCTCAGAATTCATGGAGAAGTGTAATTTGAAATTTGAAAATGTAAGAAGGGGCCAGGTTAGGAAGATTCTTTATTTTATTTGGATTCTAGAGGTAACAGGGAACCCTTGGAGTTTATTGAATTGATTGAGGTTAGTGGGTTGGTGGTCAGATCTCTGCTTTTGTTTCATAGGAAGATCACTTGGGCAGCTGTGTGGAGGATGAACTGAAGCAAGAAGAGAATGAATAAAAGGGGGAAAAAGCATTTTAAAGTGCTGACTATGTGAGAAAGCCCTATGTAAGCTGGGGGGTACAAGTAGAAAAGGAAAATAGTTCTTGATCTCATGTTCATATTCTAATTCAAGAGACAACTTAATATGGCAGATTTCAACTGCAAGTCACGTGGAAATATCCCATTATCTTTAAGATGCAATGGCAAAGCAGGTTTTTTTAAATTTAATTTTTTCCTTAAATTTATTTCAGTTCCAAATTCTCTTCCACCCTCACACATTGAGAAAGCAAGAAATACAATATCCATTACACATGAAGCCATGTAAAATATATTTTTGTTTTAGCTATGTTGCAAAAGGAAAAAAATAAAATGAAAAAAATTATAATCTGTACTCAAGAGTTCATCAGTTCTTTTTCTGGAGGTGGATAGCATTTTTCATCTTGAATCTTTCGGAAATGTGATGGATAATTGTGTTAAGAATAGCTAAGTTTTTCACAATAGATAATTGTTACAATATTGCTATTTCAGAGTACAGCATTCTTCTACCCCTGCCCACTTCACTGGCAAAGCAAATATTAATGCCTCTTTTTAATAACTTTTTTGTTGATAAAATCATATTGGTTTCTGATATTGTGCCATTTGACAGTGTCAAGGACATTGGTGGCAAGAGCTTTCTTTAACAGTTGTGATTGTAATACTTGAAAGAGTGGCTGTTAGATTCCTGCTCTTCCATGAGGATTGTTTCTTGGGATGATGGTTCTGGCAGTGGGTTAGAAGCATCCCTATTCCAAAGGTTCTTGGCTCAGGGTCCTAGACTGCCTGGGTAGCCTGTACTCCTACATAGGCCAAGTAGCTACCTAGTATATGAGTATCAGTTGATGGGAATGATTTTCCCTTTTTTCCACAGGGACTGCTTCCCCAGATGATGGCTTATGAGGGCTGGCTTGGATGTAGGAGCTGTGGTAATTTGGGGATGCTGTCATTGCCAGGGCTCTTACCACCTGTCTTGTCTATTGGTGGCTTTTGGTCAGCAGTTGTTGCTAGTATTAATGAGGAAGGTGAAACCCAATTCCAAAGTGATTACTTCCCTCAATGATGGTTGCAAGGACTAAATGGGAAGCCAGACTGATGGTTTATAGGCACTGCCATTCCCAGGAGTCTTATTTTCAGGGGACTAGGTTATCTCCATCAAAATCTGAGAAGAGTTAGTGATCAAAGTGGAAGCATTGATCTGATTTGGCTGGCACATACTGTCTCCTATCAGGCATAGGAGGCACAGTGGATAAAGCACTGGTCTTGGAGTTAGGAGAACAGGACTTTGAGTCCAGCCTTAGACACTTGATTCTTACTAGTTGTGTGACATTGGGTGAGTAAGTTAAACCTGATTGTTTTGCATCCAGGGCCATCTCCAGTGATCCTGATTCATATCTGGTCATTGGACCCAGATGACTCTGGAAAAGAAAGTGAGACTGGTGTCTTAGCATGGCACCCCCCTCGCTCAAATCCAATTCATGTGCTTGTCATGGCATCTTCTCACTGATATTGTGGCCTACTTCAAAATGAAGGACAAATATTTCTCCTGACTCTCCTTCAGGATTCCTTGCTCAAACAAAAGGCTCTGCAATAATTCAGGCATGAAATGATAACCTGCCTTAGGGTGGTAACAGTATCAGAAGAGAGAAGAGAGCATAAAGGAGAGATGTTATGAAGATAGACTACATAGGTCTTAATTGTTGATAAGAAGTAAATAGCAAGAGAGTGAGTTGAAGATGATGGATAAATTGGAAGCTTGGGTGACTGGGAGGATGGTAACACTTTCAACAAAAATAGGGACAACAGGAAGAGGGGAAGGTTTTTGGGGAAAGATATTGAATTCTGTGTGGACAAGTTGAGTTTCAGATGTATTCAGGAAATCCAATTCAACATATCTAATAGATGATCAGAAATGAGAAACTAGTGATCACGAGTGCATTCTTACTCTTGGTGAATAGTCATCTTTGCCTCCAAATTGGATCAGGATGGCAGGGAGTGCCACCTAGCATTCAATAGCATTAAGAGCTTCCTACTTTAAAGATCTCCTTCCAAATGTTTTCATTTTTCTGATTGTGAATCTTAACATCCCACATATGAAATCATGTAAAACATGTTTCCATCTTAGCTATGATGCTTAAGGGGGAAAAAACTTCCACCCTTTCCTTAATATGACATTACAAAATCTTTTTGTAATGAGCGATGAATCCTTTTTTCCCCAAATCTGTCCTGGAAATTGATAAGTCTTCTCTGAGAGCTGATTAACTGATTTGTGGGTGGGGGTTGGGAGAGATGTCTGATTAGGTGGTGGCATCCCATTTACATTAATTTTGATAAGCTGCTGATATCCCAGGGCATGAATATACTTGATCCTGATGTGCAGGTACTGAGTAAGACTGATTTTCATACTTTTTTTAAGGTGGGTTTATAGCCAATGGGTAACCTGTTTCTTTCTTTTTTTTTTGGACATTTGTGGAAAGCCTTCCTGATTCTCTGAAGCAGTTGAGATCTGAACTGCAACAGCAAGAATAAGTGAGAACAAACCCATAGTTTGCAATCACTCAATCATCAACAAAATAAATACTTAGTAATTTAACCACTTTTTGCAAAACAAGTCTCAGTATACATCTCAACTCATTTGGTTATATTTGGAACTTCTTAGAATGGTACTTAAATTTTTCATTTCACCTCTGTTACTGTGGGGATATATGTGGTATAAGGAAAGACTAGCACTTCTGGTATCAGTGCTTGCTGAGTTCTTTTCAGTACTTATGATGTCCACTTACGCTGTCCACTGGGCAGCCAACTCTCTCACCTGTGGCCACAAAAAGCTGTCACATGCCCAGCAGTCATGCCTCTGTGAATTACCTCAGTAGATGGGTAAATCAGGTTGAGGTTAACTGACAGGCTTCATTGGTTAGGGGGATGTCAGTCCCAAGCATGTGAAGACCTCTAGCAGAACAAGTGGATAAGAACAATTTGTTCCAGTGGTTAAAGCAGTTGCTATAGAGTAGAGTACTTAGAGCTTGGTCAGACATTGAAGATGTCTGCCTATCTACTTGCATCCTAGTCATCTTACTTTTGTCTTTTCACTGAACTCTTATGATTCTGAAAGAGATGAAAGAGATTCTGATAACTTTGTGCATCACTCAACTCTGCCTCACTTAAATCCAATTCATACACTAGTCAATTCATACATCACCCACTGGTCCTCTTTGAAAATGAAGGATGAACAACATCAACAGATTATAAGCTTAAAGGCAAGAATCATGTCTTGTGTTTTTTTTCCTTTATTTCACACACAGCTTTTCACATAATAGATGCTTAATAAATCTTTGTTGAATAAATGAAGGAATGAATCCTGTGTCATTTAATGATTTGGAGCCATTATCCTAATGCTTTAAGTGTCTCCAGATGTGAATGTTATGAACTCTGGTTGGGGACCAGTCTTCAGAGGCTAATTTCTCTCTATAGGGGGCAGTTACTAAATGGTCTAACCAGCATGACTATAATTGAAAAAAAAACTAACCTTAGAGCCAGAGACCTGGGTTTTAGTTCTGGCTTTGAAACATATTATCTGTGAGGCCTCTGTCAAAACATTTAATTTCTCTAGAGACTGATAGCCTTATTTTTAAATGAGGTTAATAAAACCTGCACCACCTACCTCAAAGAGTTTTTGAAAAGAGCAAATTAAAGAAGATAATGCATATGAAAATGATAAATAGAAACAAATGTAATTTTAATAGTTGTAGGAGATAGTCCCTTAAAAAAATTTTCCCATTTCCCCCAATTAAGAACATCTGGTTCTTAAGAATCAACTGCCCTTGAGTGAATCACATCAAATTTTGCTTTTCTACATCTCTCTCATCCCTTCCTCTATTCTCTGTCTCCTTGGACACATTCATTTGCTAAGAACCTGTTTGGACTCAATATCTAATTAGCCAATACTCCCCTGACAAGTTAAAATCAATCACATGATGTTATGACAATATTTAAAGAGAAGGTACATAACGAGTGATTTGAATAAAGCCATGTATTTTCCTACCACCATTTCCCAAACTACAACCTCTCAAAATTCTGGGGAATGTAGGCTGTGAGTCCTCTTGGCTCCGCTCCCTGTACAGCTATATCAACATGCCCTAGCAGCAACTTGCACTACAACTCGGGAATCTCAGGGAATGAAAATGATTGTGTTGTTTTAACAAGGGATCTGGGAAGACTTGAACTGTTGCACACGGAGCATCTCCTTTTAAAATCCCTTGCTTCTTTCAAAATTCAAGTCAACTGTCACTTTATATAAGGTGTCTTTCCTGATTCTCACATTCCCCTTGCCAAGGGCTAGTAATTAGTCTGTTACCTTGATTTTTTTTTGTCCTTTATTTTTTTAATTTTAATTTTTTTTAGTTTTTTCAAGTTTTTTGCAATGGGGTTAAGTGACTTGCTCAAGGTCACACAGCTAGATCATTATTAAGTGTCTGAGTCTGAATTTGAACTCAGGTGCTCCTGACTCCAGGGCCGGTTCTCTATCCCCTGTGCCACCTAGATGCCCCATTGTCCTTCATTTTTTTAAGAAGACCATGACATCAAGGAGGTGGTGCCATGACAAACACATTAATTGGATTTGAGTGAGGGGGTGCTGTGACCAGCCACAGTTTCTCCTCCAGAGTCATCCAGATATGCATCAGGACAACTGGAGATGGTCCTGGATGTGAGATAACCAGGATTAAGTGACTTGTCCAAGGTCACATAGCTAGTTAGTATCAAGGGTTTGAGGCTGTATTTGTATTCAGGTCCTCCTGACTTCAGGGTTGGTACTCTAACCAATGCACCATCTAGTTGCTCCTCACAGTTACCTTTTATTTACTTTGTATATATTTTATGTTCACTTATAATATATATGCTGTTCCTCTGCTAAAATGTAAACTTTTTGAGGTCAGGGACCATTTAATTATTTTCTTTGTATCCTTCCTATGGGTCTGGTACAAATAGATATTTAATAATGTAATAAATTCTTGTTGATTGAGTAAATGAACTCTGTAAATTCAGGAACTCTTTAAAATTTGGTTTTGTATTCCCAGACCCTAGTAGAGTGGTTTATTAGTAAATATTTTATATATACTTGTAAATTAATTAAGGTCAGAGCAATCACTGGGAAGACACCCAGAATCATTGCTTTCTGGAATGAAAAAGGGAAAGCTTCTTGTTATTCAAGAGAGAAACTAGACAGAATTGCAGGGAAGTTTCACAGGTTTTTGTCCATTTTCTCCATTTTCTCTCAGAGCAGAGCCATGCTCAAATCTTCCTCTGTCCCATACAACCCATGAGGCTTCATGCCCTGCTTCTCTCTCTCTTCTTCTTTTTTTTTTTTTTTAGGTTTTTGCAAGGCAAATGGGGTTAAGTGGCTTGCCCAAGGCCACACAGCTAGGTAATTATTAAGTATCTGAGACAAGATTTGAACCCAGGTACTCCTGACTCCAGGGCCAGTGCTTTATCCACAACGCCACCTAGCCGCCCCTTGCCTGCCTCTCTTTAAAGAATGTGCATATCCTCTCATCAAACCAGAGCACATGCTGGAATTATACCAGCAATAGATCTCTTAATTGTCAATAAATATTTATCAAGTACGCGTTGTGTGCTGAACCCAGAACTTTTAAGGAAAAAGAATGAAATAATCTCTACTCTCAATGAGTTAATATCTTAATGGACAGCAAACTTACATAAAGTTAGCCTGTCACTTGCTAGTCTAATTATTGGTTTGATGATTTTATGGTAATCTTTTGACAAGAAGGTGAAACAAATCTGCCTCATCATCATACTAATGCTCTGCCTGGAACTACTGTAACACCATGGTGTCTCAATGATATGGGAAAGCACACATCTAAAAGGTCAAAGTCCCCACTGTATCTAGATCAACCCCTGAAGTCCTGTTTCTGTACTATCAGGCCATTGGGTTAAGACAGTGCTAGAAGAAGCAGTGAGAAGGAATGTCTTTGCACAGTTCTCTCATTTTAATCAACTTAATGTGCAAGTCATGTCATTGTTCTCTTGAGGCCATGGTCTTCTTCAATTATAAAGGACAGCAACACAACCCACCCTAATGGGGGATTAAACAAATGATTATCTCTAGTTTTAGCTCTGTCCATTTATCTACATACAAATATGCATGTGTATCTATATATACATACATGCATGTACACACATAATATATATTTTATATACATAAATATGTATATAAATTAATATTCTTCTATAATACATAAATATGTATGAATTAGTCTCTAGTTCTAGTTCTGTCCTGCTATACATAAATATGTATGTTAATATACATATAATACACTAATATACACATAACTGCATGTATATGCATATGTGTTTATGTATATAAATATGTTATATAATATCTATCTATTATATATGTGTATTTCTTGTTCATTCTAATTTGCATCTGCTGTCCTGCCTGTTTTTTTTTGGGGGGGGGCTTCTTTTGATTTGTTTTTTGCAAGGTAGTGGGGTTAAGTGGCTTGCCCAAGGTCACACAGCTAGGTAATTATTAAGTGTCTGAGGTCAGATTTGAATTCAGGTCCTCCTGACTCCAGGGTTGGTGTTCTATCCACTACATCACCTAGTTGCCCCTCTCCTACCTGATTTTAACTCCATAGCATAAAATGCTCCTCCCAGGAAATACTTATCATTTCTTAACTCTCCATTCCCTTCCCATTTTGTCTCTTTTTCTGTGTATCGTACTCCTATAGATTGTAAGCTCTTTGAAGGCAGAGACTGTATTTCTTTTTGTTAATTGTCTCCCCAGCATTTAGTACAGTGTCTAATCCACAGTAGATGCTTAATACATATTTATCATATTGGATTAGAAAAATATTAATAGGATAAATAAAACTACATATGTCATTTTAAAAATTGACAGCCAGGTGGTTCAATGGAAAGATGATCAATCCCAGAGGATCTGTTTTCAAATCTGGTCTCAAACACTTACTGGCTGTGAGACCCTGGGTAAGTCTCTTAATTTTGTTTGTCTTAGTTTCCTCATCTGTAAAATGAAATGGAGAAGGAAATGACAAACCACTCCAGTATCTTTGCCAAAAAAAATCTCAAATGGGATTATAAAGAATTGGACATAACTAATTGACTAAATAACAATTTTTTAAAGGCATTTTGGAAGGACACTAGCAGTTGGATAAATTAGTAACGATCTCATACAAAAGTTAGTGCTTAAATGATCAGATGATTTCTATAATATGGAGGTAATGGAGAAGTATATTGGAGGAATGGGGAAAACCAGTGCAAAGACACAGACATGTGGGATGGAATATTGTATGTAAGGAACAAAGAGATTAATTTGGTTGGATTGAAGTGTGTGGGAAGGGAAGTAAAGTCCTAGAAAATTAAAACAAACTGGGTTGCTGTCAGGTTGTTTATGATTTTAAAAACTAAATGTAGGAGTTTTTTGTTTATTTTAATGGCAATAGGAAGTCATTAGAGTTGCTTGAGTAGGAGATTAACATGATCAGATCTATGCTCAAAGAATATTTCTTTGAAAGCAAAATAGGATTGATGGCAATGGTACTATACTTGAGGCAGGGAGACCAATTAGGAGGCTGTTGTAATCATTCAGGCAAAATGAGTTGAGAGCCTAAATTAAGGTGGTAGATATATTAAGTGAGAAAAGGGGATGGATGTGAGAGATGATGGGAATACAGAAATGGCAAGATTGGACAAATGTTTGGAAATGTTGAGATTAAGAAGTAGAAGACTGGAAGGATCATACTTCTGACAGAAATTAGAAAATTTAAAAGAGTGGAAAGTTTAGGGGGGGAAAGGTTATTTATCCATTTTTAGACTTACTGAATTTAAGATATCACCAAGGCATCCATTTTGAAATTTCAGTTTCATAATGTGGAACTAAAGCTTGAAGGAAGGATTTGGGATTCATATTTGGATATTGTGTAGTCATCTGCACAGAGGTAATAGTTAAATCCATCTGCTATGTATTTATACAGTTTTCTGGGAGTTATAGTTTCCAAGAACAAGAATCCTCCTCTTTCCTACCACCCTCCATTATGAATAACTATTCTCATATTTTCATTTTTTTCTATCATTCAGGCAATATTCATGATCTATGAATAGTCCTTATTCTCTTTGGAGGAGTTGAAATGCCAACTGCAGAATTCCCTACTTTGTTTCACCAGATTTTCAGAGACAGTAGTTCATTCCCATTTTAATATATATGGAACAGAAGACTTGTAATAAAATACAATTTATATACTCTACAGTAGTGGGAAGAGACCTAATTTCATACAGTTAATAATTGTGAAGTGCTTTAGAGGAAAGTTGCCTCTCATATATAAAATGTTGTTTTATGGCCTGCAACAAATCAGAGACAACCAAATGTGATTTGGTTTTCATTGTTCTGTCTGCTATCTTGTTTTAGAGGTCTATGGAGAAACTATGGGTTTCACTAAGGGGTTTTTAAGTGAAACTCCAGGCTATCACTGAACTGATTGAGATCTGGATCTGAAATTGTATTAGATTGCTTTAATCAATTTTGTATTTTTAACAAGAATTTGTTGTAATTGAGTGAAAAAAGGTTCCAGTGTGAGTTGTGGGATGGTAGCCTTCATTGTAGTTTTGCTAATAATAACTCTCCTGTGGTGAATGGGTAATAATAACATAAATCACATTTATACAGTGTTGTTTCTTTTTACAAGGCACATTCCTTACAGTAATCCCACAAGGCAGATAACCAGGGTCACAATTTCATTCCCATTTTTCAGGTGAGTAAACCAAGGCATAGAGAACCTAAATGACTTGCCCAGGAACTGAGCCAGGGTTCAAAAATCATGTCATTTTACTCTTCCCATGTCACCATGCTGATTTTTTAGCAGTGTCCTCCCCATCCAACCACCCACAATGCCATTAAGTTGATTTCTGGATAAGTTTTTAGAGCTATATATCTTATGTTGATACTGAGGACCAGGTAAATCTCCAGAAAGATTTCAGTCATTTCTTGGGTAAACATCCAGGGAATTTCTTCTCCAAAACTTATGCTCCTGGGAATCATAAACATTCTCCCTTTCTTATATTTTTCAGTGACTATTTGCTACAATATCCATACCAGCAAAACACATGCTTTCTCTTATTTAGCGCAAGCCTCTTTTTACTATAATGTTTTAGAATGCCAGGGTACCAATTATATATAGATTAGATAAATTAAATGTCACATTATTCATTTACCTGGACTTATCTTAAAATATTGCTCTTCTATGTCTTTCCTGTTTTAATTCTGAGCTGCCTGTAGCATAATCCTTTAGCCAACTTTATCAATCATTGCTAGAATACTTTAATTTCCACCTTTTATTCTAAGAGGAGCTATTTCTTGATTTCTCTTAATCCTTAGGAGATTATTATCCTTTCTGTCTGGGTCCTGGGAAGGAACTTGTGGGATATTAAGGAATCTAGTAGACAAAGCGAATCAGATCTTGAGTCTGGGATTAGTGAGACCTGAATTCAAATTCTGCCTCAGGTACATACTAATTTTGTAGTCCTAGGCAAGTTGCTGCAATTCTTCCAATCTCTTTTTCTTTACCTGCAAAATGAAGGAGTTGGTTTTTATAGGCTGTTCTTCTTTCTTTCCTTTTATTCTATTATCTGACTAACCCCAAAGTTTTTACTTCATATGGCTTAGGTGGAGGGTGATAAGGATTATGGTTAGATGAAATTCAGGTTTCCGAATGAACCCTTCCATTTTTGTAGCACAAGGGGAGACAAAGGGTGGACAAGACTTCCAGAGTAACCAGAGATTGGGAGCAATATGTAACAAACCAATATCAGGATTCTATAAAATGGGGAGAAATAGAAATAGGACTGGTTTCAGAGTCAGAAGCAAAGCCAAAACCTGAAATTTATTTTTTTTTTAAAAGGCAAAGTGGATTTCAGCTAAAAGAGATTGGTAGTAGATGATAACAAGACAAACTAGACCAAGAGAATGAAATTAATCTGTTGCACCCAGGGGTCCTGGGAGTACCTACTTCAGCAGGTCTATTTGCTTGACTTACCTTCTCAATTGGAATGATCCCTATACTGCCCTAGCCTTCATTAACCTTCATATATAATCTATGGGACTCATTCTGCCCTTGTAGTATCCACTCCTTTCATGCTGCAGCTATCTTCCTGGTTCTTCATAGAATTCACAAGGTGGCAGACAGCGAATGGTTTGATATCCCACTGCTCTCTTGTCTTTTCTCTGTCCCAAGTTAGTTTCTATCTCTTAAAGAGACAAAGAGGCACAGTGGATGGAGTGCCAGGCCTGGAGGCAGTAAGACTCAATTTTCCTGCATTCCAATTTGGCCTCAGACATTTAACTAGCTGAGTGACCCTGGAGAAGTCATTTACTCCTCTTTGCCTCAGTTTTATCATCTGAAAAAAAATGATCTGGAGAAGGAAATGAGAAATCACTCCAGGATCTTTGCCAAGAAAACCTCAAATGGAGTCATGAAAAATAAGGCATGTCTCTACAACAACACCTCTGGGCATTTGCCCAACCTTCCTCTTCTCAGACACAAGCCACAGGTGAAGCTTTCTAAATGGTTTAATAATTGTAAGAGGAAGAGTAATTCTTACCAGACATACAAGATGGTCTGAGAAATAATGATCTGTAATTACTACAGTTGGTGATGAATTGGAAAGAAATTGCTGAGCTTGAGTCAGGAAGATCTGAGTTCAAATGTGGTTTCAGAAACTTGGCTATGTGATCCTGGGCAAGTCACTTAACCTCTGGTTGCTCATTTTCCTCAACTGTAAAATGGGATAATTTTGGTATCTACCTTTCAGGGCAGTTATGAGGATCAGATGGCACAGTAACAGAGCAGTGGCTTTGGAGTCAGAGGACCATGGTTCAAATTTTGTTTCTGTCATTTATAAACTTCTGTGATCCCAGACAAGTTGTTTTCCTCTCTAGGCCTCAATCTCTATATCTGTAAAATGAGAAGATTGGACTTGATGAATTGTATTGTTGAGCATAAATCAAAATCCACGGTCCTGAGATATATGATTCTAATGCAGCAACAGAATCAAACTTCACCAAACCAGATCACTAATAGTGAGAGCTCACAGTCACTTCCATTCCCACCAAAGGACTCCACTCTTCTAATACACTCAGTAGAGGCCCTTAACTGATGCTCTTCCTGGGAAAGAATCAAAGAGAATCATTCCATTCCCCATCCTATCCCAATAATCTCTACTCTTATTCATGAGTTTACAAAAGTCTGCTGTAAATTCTAGGGTATATAAATTACCACAGCCTATTGTTTATAGCTAAAAAATTCTTTACCCAAAGTAGACTATAAATCATTTTACTACAATGCCCCCAAACCACTCTTTAGTTTCAGATTAGGCGATCTCCTCTCACAATGACTGAACCTAGGTTTGGTGGCATTCTTTGCCTCTGTTTACAACCTTTGTCTGATCTAGCCTCTACTCTTTTTGAGCTTTTATGAATCTCCTCAGAGTCCCTGAGCAGCCCCTACTTTCTTTTTTTTCTTCTTATTAAATAACTCTAATTAATCTTGCATTTTAGAGAAATCAGCATACTTTTTTAAAACAGCAATTATGTTCCCCATCATGTATCTTTAACAGATGTTAAAATATTCATTGAGTATGTGAACATATTGAGGATCTGCACTTTGTAAGGATTTCATAGACCAGCCAACAAGATACCAAATAATAATTTAATCTAATACTCAGATGGATGAATGATTTTATGGGTTTGGGTATGCTCTAGAATGATGCCAATTATCCTTAGAACTTTAGAGAACATCCTCCCATGAGTTTGGCAAAGGAAGTCTTCTCAATGTGATGGGGACCTTCTTCACTTTTTCTTCACATCAGGAGGATATCAGTGAAATATATAGGCTGTTCATCAGTTATCCTTTGCTCTTAACATGAAAATAGTCTTCCCTTCTTCCCCTGCTCATACAGTTCATGAGTAGCAACCTTTATAAAGCTTCTCCCTCAAAATTCTTTGTTTTCTAACTTGTCATAGATTTATCTTTTCTGTTATGAGTCACTGTCCTTTGGGAAAGCTTTAATTTAATTCTTTAAAAATTGTATTGTTCTATGAATTCATAAGTAGCTATGTGGCACAGTGGATAAAGTACTGGGGGAGTTAGGAAGACCTGAAATCAAATCAGGTTTTAGACACCTAACTATCTGTGGGACTCCAGGCAAGTCACTCAAATTTCTGTTTGTCTCAGATTTATTGACACTAAAATGGAGGTAAAACACCTACTTCTTAGAGTTGTTGTGATGATCAAATGATATAATATTTGTAAAGTGCTAAGTACAGTGCCTAGTACCTAATGAGTATTCACTAAATGACAGTCCAACTCACTGGTTTTCCTCCTGTTTAAATCATCTATCATTTTTTCTCTCCATTTGTATTTCTCTCTCTCTCTCTCTCTCTCTCTCTCCTCTCTCTTTCTGTCTTTTTGTCTTTGTCTCTCTCTCTCTGTCCCTGTATCTATATCTCTGTCTGTCTCTGTCTCATTGTCTCTCTCTGTGTCTCTGTCTCTATCTCTATGTTATCTCTGTCTCAGTCTCTCTCTCTCTTGCCTGGTAGCTTTTGGGGAAATTTTTTGTTTAAGCAACGAGATGGCAGAAGATAGGATAACAGTAGGGACAACATCCTGCTGTTGCCAGATTCTTTTTCTACTTACCCATTCTTCATGTGACTGTGAATGCATGGTGTTGTCTCTGTGTCTCTGAAATTTTAGGTGATTGTAGGTGAATGAATATTACAGAGAGATGCTTATGATTTTGTGATTTTCAAAGGATTAGAAGAATCAACAGGAGTTCCAGTAACCAGAGACCATAGCTGAGACCAGAAGGACATAGATCTAAGGGTCATTTGGCTTGGTTCAACCCAATATTGAATTAAAACTGGAAACCAAGGCATCAATATTGCAGCAGAGGAGTTAACTACTTCCCAACATTCTAGGCCACATGTGGAAGTAAATTTGATGGGGTGGGGTCTGAGAATTAAGAAGGAATGTTTGTGGCAATCACTTTAAGTTTGAGCCCACTCTTTCAAGGGAAAGTGTTTTTTCAGTAAGGAAGGTGATTTGTACTTTGGTTGTTCTGTACCTATAGTCTCATCAAATGTTTCTTTGTAAAAGTTAATTGAAATTAATTGACATTGAGGGGGAATCAAGTGATATTGATATTGAAAAGATGCTAACTGGTGATAGATATTGTGGAAATACACTGGATGTGAATTTGTGAATGATAATACTAGAAAGCTACCCTTCACCTTACCTTGCCCTTCAGAGTTATTTGTAGGACTCCAAGATAGACCAGGTCTTTGTCATCCTTTGTATTTTGAATACAGAATATCAAGCCATAACTCAGAAAAAGAAAAAAAATCAATTTACTTTTAACTTAAAGAAAGCATTCAAAATACTCTTTAAAGTTAGGCAACCAATGTAGATCATCATACCTTTCAATGTTTGCCTAAATGCCAGTCACTTTAAATAAAAATGAAAAGTCATATTTATGTATTTTTTCCACAGATGATATGGTTTCTTCAAAGAGCAAATATGAAAGATCCTAGACAAAAAAGAACAAAAATAAGTTTCCAGTGATTTGTAATCAGTGGTGAGAAAGAGATGGGATATTAATTTTTCTAAGACTGATGCTCAAATGTATACATAAAAACTAAGGATTAACACTTGGCAGGTGTGTGGGGTGTGGGGGAAAATATGAAAGTAGTTTTTGTATTCCCAAGAAAAAAGAAAGACAGACTAGGAGTAAGGAGTACCTCTTGCTCTGGAAATCATAAGCAAATCAATACCTTTGCTTCTGGAAATGATATGACAACAATTGTCTATGGTTCTACCTATCATTTTTTTAAATTGCTATTTTATTTTTGCAATTATATGCTATGGCAATTTTTTAACATTCCTCCATTTGCAAATTTCCAAGTTACACATTTTTAAAACACCTTCCCTTCCCTCCCTCCTCCCCCTTGGTGGTGAATAGTGGTAAAAGTTGTATATGTTCATTTGTGTTTAGCATGTTTACATATTAGTCATTTTTAACAAGAGAAATTAGAACTAAAGGAACAGAAAGAAAACCATGAGTTAGAAAGGAAAAATATAAGAGAAGTTTTAAAAAAATCAACATACTATGCATTCAGATTCTGTGGTGTGTTCCGCCCCCACCCCATGTAGATTGTCTGTAACAGATCTCCTAGGGTTGTCCTTGATCTCTGAACTTCTGAGAGGAGCAGTATCCATCAAAGTTGATCACCTCACAATAGTGTTGTTAATGTTTTACCAATCATTCTTATGATTCCAAGTTGAAACTCTTTTCCCTGTCATTCACTTTTTTATACATGTTGTTTCCAAGAATTAAAATTTAAATCTAAGATTGTATCTATTCAAATTCAGAATTTGCCTTTCTTTATATCCTCAGCATTTAAAACAGTGACTGTCACATAAAAGACACTAAATAAAAGATAGTTGGCACATTGTTTACATCTATTAGAATTTTGATCTAAGACTATTCCTATTAGAATATAAGCTCTTTGAAGGCAGGAGCTGGTTTGCTTTTTTTTTTTTTGCTGCACCTGACACAATCCATCTAGGATTTGAACTCATATTTTCCTAATTCCAGTACCTTCCCACAACATTGCATCTGTTTCACCATTTCTATGACAATAGTTGGAAAGTTTGTGATAATATATGTCAGTATTAATATTTTATTACGATAACCCTGTCATGTGACATTTTTGCACATCATAGGGATCTTATGCAGATCCAATTCAATTTAATTCAACAAACATTTATAATGTCTTTACCAAAAGGTATGGCCTGAATAATAACAATCATGTAGAGATTACCAATATGTAAAAATTAACAACCAAAATGGAATGAATCTCTGTATTTGAGGAAAAGATAAGTGCAATTTATACTTAGAATATTACTGTACATATATCATTAGATTCTTGGAATGTACTTTATTGTACATGATAATGTTTTATAATAGCTTGTTCATGATAATAGTTTGTACATGATGTTTGATAAGTTTGTTCATTTAATAATATTTTTTCTCTCAACAATCTGGTTTATCTTACTGATTTGTTGAGCAGAAAGACCCTTGCTTAACTGACAAAGCAAATAAAATTTCAGTTGAGATACCTTGAGATTCTTAGTCTTTTAGCTAACTTCAGTTATTAGGCATGAACTTAGAAATGAAAGCTTTGTTTATTAATCTTGAATATGTGTCTCTTCCACAGAGTCTTACTGTAAAATGGACTTTGGGTTCAAGAGAACAATTTATAGTACTATAATTCAACAAATAAGTTGATTGGTCAAGCATCAGAAACCTGAACCTGTTTTGACTAGTTCACTGTTATTCTTTTATTCACTGTTATTCTTTACTATTTACTTACAAATTCCAGGTAATTTCTTGTGTGAGCCCCTCCAAAAATAAATATAGTACTTCCCCCTCCCCTTTTCTTTAGAAAAAAGAAAACATAATGGTAACTCATGTCTTCCAACAAAACTGATTGTTCTGTAATAACATACCAGTAGTGTGTACAGGAGAGACCAGGAAATAGTTAGGAAATAAAGTTAAGCTTCAAGTTTCCAAAGGACTATGATAAACAGCAATCAGGGTTGTATTTAGAATCAAGGACGTAAATGTCAGTTGTCATTATACAAGACAATAGGCTTACAGCAGAATTTTCCATCTTTTTTATATTGTGGGCCCTTCTGGAAATCTAGTGAAATTTATAAACCCTGTCTAACAGAATTATGTTTTGTTGCCTATGTGCATAATGAAAGGAAACGCTAAATTTCACTTTTAGATTAGCAAAAACAAAGAAGTGACAACTTTTCTTCATCCAAGTTTCAGTCTGAAATCTATCTTAAATTGCAATTATGAAGTCTTGGTAATGAAGTAATAGAAAATTGGGTTGTCTGTGCTCAGTCAATAAGCATTTATTAACTATCTACCTTGTGCCAGATACACTACTGTGTACTGAGTACTGGGGATGCAAAGAAAGGCAAAAAACACAGTCCTTGAGACCACATGACAGATAATCCATTCTTTTCCATATTCCTTCCACTTGTTCCAAATGAAAATATTCCTGGTTATAACTTTAATCCTATAGCATCCTGGCTATGTGGCAGTACCAGCTATCCCAGTCAGTGGAATATAATAAATGCTTATAGAAGTCTAAAAATGAGCTTTTAAGCCTATTAGATATTAATTGAGAATGATTTCTTTTGCTAGTCTCCAACTTTTTGCAATTCAAGTGTATATTTATATGTATATATATATATATAATACATTTGTGTGTATACACACACACACACATACACACACACACACACACAAAGCCTGAAAATCCCAATTGAGTAGGATGGGTATACAACCAATTTGTGGCTCTCTAGTAATAAGTCACTTAAACTTAGTTTGCCTCCACTTCATTTTAATTTTTAGTGAACAAAAATCAGTTCTCTTTTCCTTCCCCAATTGTCTCTCAAAATAGAAAAAAATGAAAATCCTTATAACAAATGGCATAGCCAAACAAAACAAATTCCCTCATTGTCCATTAAAAAAGTCTTATTCTGCACCCTGAATCCATCATCTTCCTATCTTCCTGAGAGGAGGCAGGTAGTCTGCTTTATTATCTATCCTCTGGAAAAATTACTGATCCTTGTATTAATCTCTTTAAGGCATCCAAGCTTAGTTGTTTTATGGTGCTGTCATCACAGCATAAATTATTTCCTGGTTCTGCTGAGTTGACTCTGCATCATACAAATCTTCTCAGGTTTCATGAAACTACCTTTTTATATTTCTTATATCATACCTGCACATAACATAATTTTTTCAGTCATTCTTCAAACAATGGACATTGCTTTAATTTCTATTTTTTTAACTACGAAAGAGGTATTATAAATATAGCATCTTTTTGTTGAAGGTCATGCCTCTAATGGTGAAATTATCCTTACTGAAAGAAATAAAGGTATGAAGGAAGAAAATGTCTTTCCTTTACATCAAAATTGCCATTCCTATAGCATATTGATCAATAAGCATTTATTAAGCATCTACTATATACTTGGGATTATGGTAGGCTCTAGAGTTAAAAATGCAAAGAATGAAATAATCCCTACTCTGACTTTTATTGAAATGTTATTTAATTTTTTCCAATTACAAGCAAAGGGAGTTTCCAACATTAATCCATTGCAAGTTGATGAATTCCACCTTTTTTCAACCAATCTTCCTTCCCTCCCTCCTCCACATGATGGTGATCAAACTGGAAAAAGTTGTACATTTACAATCTGTTTAACATAATTCCATATTAGTCATGTTGTAAAAGAGAAATTAGAATTAAGGGGGGAAAACCATTAGAGAAAGAAAAACTATAATAGAAGTTTTTTAAAAATGAATATGGTATGCTTTGCTCTGCATTCAGAATCTATAATTTGTTGTCTAAATATGGATGGCATTTTCCTTAACAGGTCCCTCAGGATAGTCCTTGATCGCTGAACTGCTGAGAGGAGCTATGTTCATCATAGTTGATAATCTCACAATGTTGAAGTTAGTGTACAATGGTTCTGCTCACTTTATTTAGCATCAGCTTATGTAAGTCTTTCCTTGCTTCTCTAAAGTCTGGCCATTCATCCAGTCCCTGCTCTTGAGGAGTGTACATTACATTTTGCAAGACTACCTTTAAAATAAAATTAATGAATCTATTATAAGTAAATATTAACAGAGATATTTTTAATTCAAATTATGCCATAGAGACAATCACATCTTTAGCAAAGCAGAGGCCCAACCCTGTCCATTTTCATGTATTGTTCATATATATTATAAATATGGAAGAACATTCTTCAGTAACCTTTCTCTTGTAGTTTTTATTCACTACAAACTAAAGTCATATTTCAAGTCAATAGGTAGAACATAAGGTATCTAAAGGCAGAATGGGTTGAGTCAATCAGTAGTAAATTCCTCATTCCTGAAGATGTTCAGGCTGAGGTTAGAGAGTCAGTTTTTTTGGATGCTACAGAGAGTTTACCTATCAAACTAGACTAGTGGAATCAAAGTCAAATAGAAATGCAGATCATTAATCCATACATAAGAATTTCTGCAGGCTGCAAGATAACTTAGTTTTAAAATATGATGTTATCTGTTTTATGACATTTTCATGTAAATATTTCCAATTGCATTTTAATTTGGTTCAAGTGTCAGAAGTCTATGGTCGGGGAAGAGGGGGCATATCTCCCTATACTATCAATATCTCTGGACTAGATGATCTGTTGTCTCCTTTCAATTCTCAGATTCTGTGTTATCTGTTTTCATATTTGTGCCTTTTTAATTCTGTGGTTATCTAATATTGGCACTTTAAAAAACTATTTGCTATCTTACTAATCTATTGTCAATTATTTATTTTGAGTGGCATTTTAGGCATTTCAGCCTAAAAGAGAAGAGAAAAGAAAAATGGGTATAAATGTTGCTTCATTCTTTTCAGCTTCTCATAATGAAGCTCAGGTGTTTGGTAATGAGAATATGACAAAAGGTGGCATTCAGTCCACCATAACTTTGAGCAATTATAGATTAATTCTTTGACCTATTTCATTTATTTCTGCAATTTATAGATTTTTGTCATCTTCACTTTTCCTTTACCCTCCTAGATACATAAAATTTCCTGTTTTGTAATAGGTACTTATTTCTCAAAAGGACATTAAAATTTCCACTCACTGTGACTAATTCTTAGGAGAAGAAAGAATACTTCTTATCCAACCTGATGAACTAAATACTTCATATTTTCTTTGGAGATGCTTGGCATACCCTAAAGTAATCTCACTGGTAAAGATGTTTTGAAAAAAAAAATAACTGATAAGGGTTTATTACCTTTAACATGACTCCTAAACTGATAACTCAACAAATAAGAACAGAGTATTCTCATCTTCATTTTTTTTGGTGAAATTCAGATAGGAATACTCTAAGGACTATTCATTCACTTTCCTGACATTATTCTTCTATATTTAATGTTCTGTAAACTATTGGAAATATACACACTAAATTGTATGTCTGATTTTTTTGTAATTACATAAGAAGCATTTAAATGTATGCTTGAGAGGTCCACTAAAAATAGCTTGGAGAGAAGTCCAGTAGCAGATAGGGCAATGGGGATGAAACACACCTCATCCTGTGCCCACAGGATTTTAGCTTCTTCCACTAGGATTCTATATTTTGCATGTAGTTTGAAGATTTAATATTCATCATAGTGATTGTATTGTAAAAAAATGTTTTTAGGAGTCTGTTATATGCAAGTAGTTGCAAGTGATTGTTCTGTCTGTAATGATGTTCTGGTTCTACTACAATTTCTCTGTTGACTTCTCAAGGATATTTTGGAATTTATATTTGTACTGTGGACCTTTATTAGCTTTTTACTTATAAAGATTAGTAATCTTCTAGTATATAATTCTCACCAAATGATCAAATATTTTCAGGTATCTGACAGATGCTAAATTTTTGTATCTTATGGTGATATATTGCATACATTCATCAGTAGGTCTGAATTCCTTCAGAATAATCTTTGTATAATTTCTGATGGCAATGACCTGGTTACCAATTACTTTCATAAAACTCTGAAATTATATGAACAAACCTGCTCAACTTAGTTATTTGATGTTTCATTGTCAATATGATATTGGTTGAATTCATGTGGATACAGTCTATGAGCAGTGTGTTTTGATTCTACTCATCTTAGGCATTTTGGTGGTTCCAGAAAGAAAGAAACTACAGTTATCCCTTCCATATTGAGACTCTCCCCATCATGATTTCAATATATCACACATTGGCATTATAAATTAAATGGAAATTTTTGTCAAATTTTTCAGAAGTTGCAGGTGACACAGAGTCTATGACCAAATACTTACGCCAAATCAAACCGTAAAAGAAAAAGAAAAAAAATTCAAACTTCTCAGATGAAGGAGTAGCCAAAAAATTTTGTGGGAATTTCCCAGATTATGGGTATACTGCATCCCTAACCCCTCATAATGTAGAAGTAAAAATTGTATGTCTATTTACATTAGACAAGCGTCATGGATTACTTGTTATCAACTTTATCCCAAAAGTAACTTCTGCAAAATTTTAACCTGTTATAGTAAGCTCTGAGGATATCTATCAACTCTCTTCCACCTTTTTTCTTTGAAAGAGAGTGTTGATCTTTGAATAGCTGAGGAGGTCATGAGTTCTGTGTTTCATTAACACTCTGACAGTTATTGTTTAGATACCTTCTAGATCTGCTGTCATTTTTTTCTTCAAAGGGAGCAAAAGAAAACTTCATCCATATCAAATTGCTCTAAAAGTATTCTTTTTATTACATTTTGATTTGAGGCTACCAGTTATTGTTTAACATAAATGATCTGTTTTCTTCAGAGATATCTATATTATCAATTTGGCTTTAGTATTAAAGCTCAGAGTTGTCTGCTATAACTTTTTCTCCATGTTCATTATGAATTTTACACTTATTAAATCTAAATTATATTTTAATATCACTGGAAAGAGTTTCCATGAGATGAAATATCTACTTAATGGACTTTTCAGTAGAGCCATATAACTTTCTGTCTTCCTTGCACATCAAGTAATTAATATGCTATTTTTCTCCTATTCCCTCTTGGACCTGAATGTCAGACTTGGTTCTATTCAGGAGTGATGCTAATGGATTTAATGCAATGTCATATTTGATATCAATTGTTCAGTATTTTGTTGGTGGTTTGTTTTAAATAGAGAATAGTTTTCCAAATGCCCTTGCATTGTGACTAGACTTGGATCTATTTTATTTATTTGCAGTACATGACTAAGTCATATATATATGTACATATATATGTATATATATATATATATATATATATATATAAAACTAAGGGAAAGGTTTTGTGTGTAATTGATAAAGGTGGTGTGAATGCTACAACACTTCTGAGTGACTTGTTCAGTCATCTATTAGCTAATTAATAATAATAATGACTTGATTTTTATGTTTATAAGATTAGTGGGTCTAGCTTATGCCAGGCTCTGAAATCCTATTGACTGACTCTTTTTTCTTCAGTCAATGTTATTGCTTTCTTGTTTTTACAGATTTTTTTTGAATGATATAAATTATAAGTGTTTTTTCACACAGGCAACTTGTGATATGTGATACTTTCTGCTTAACACATAGTAGGCACTTAGTAAATATTTATTGAGTGTTAAGAAAGTTGGGATTAGTCTTAGAGCAGAAATTGGTAAAGTAATGCATAGGCTCCTTGGATCATAGATCCAGAACAGGAAGAGATTGAAAGGCCATTTAGTATAACCGTTTCATTTTATAGATACAAAAACAAGTCAGAGTTGAGTCTCCCAAGATTATATACAGAGTATTTAGTAAAATGCCCACCAGGTTCTAAGTCCCAACAGTTCACAAGTATTCTACCTTGTGCCTCTCCATTGCAAATGTCTGGACAAAATACATTGCTTATTTGACCTTGCTACCTTCCAATTTTGCAGACAATATAGAATTTTGACTCTGCCCCCTTGATGTGGGGGCATTCTGTTGTTTCTGTGCCTATAATGTTCTTTGGGCAAACAAAGCCCCCTCTTTACATCATTCTGGATGACTTTCCATTACTTTATCATTTCCTACCTCCCACCCCAACATTAATGATAGACTGGACTATGAAAGGGTTACCACTGGTATTGTAATTATTATTATTATTATTATTACCACTTCTCCACTATCTGAAAAGTTCTTTCTATCTCTAGAAATATGTTATCTCAAATTGAAAGTATTAAAGAACAAGAAAATCTTAGAGTTTCAAGGAACTTTAGAAGTCATTCATTCCAAACACTATAAAATATTTAGTTGAATTAAATTCAACAAATGTTTCTTAAATGCTTACTATGTGCAAGTTGTTCTGCAATGGATAGATAGAAAGATAAAAATGAACCAATACTCCTTGTCTTCCAAAAAATTTTCATTTTATTGGAGAGTTTCATAAATAATAAATTAATTTTGATAAGTGAATACATGAAATTTAATGAGTGAGAAAGGGAACACTAACAACTAAAGAAATTAGGACATAGCACTTGAGCTGAACTTTAAAAAGTTCATGGATTTTTAAAGTTATAAATTTTGAGAGATTTCTTTTCAACTATGGAAAATGACTCCTACAAATGCCTGGAGGCAAAAACGAAATACCAAGTTTGGGAAATAATCTAGTCTGACCATGCAATAGAATACTTGAAAAGAGAGTGGTATGAAATAAATTTGGGGGTGCCCCTGGAAATATGCCAGGCTCAGCTGTTTTTATTTTTTCCTAGAGACAATAGAGAATCACTGATGGTTTTTGGGCAAACCAGTGACATGGACAGGCCTATAATCTAGGAATATTATTTTGGCAATTATGTGAAAGATAGATTGGAGCAAGGAGATACTGAAATGAAATAGGATAGATAGGCTAGATCTTTCAGAATATTAAAAGTCCAGTCCAGGTAAGAGGGGCTGAGGGCTGGCAACAACTACAGAATCTAATAATAATAATATAATAATCCCTGTATGATGCTTTATGATTCACAAAATACTTTCCTCATGGTCATCCCATGAGGTAGGTAGTACAAGAATTTTACAGATCAGCAAGTTCACACCGAGAAAAGTGATATGGCTTGCTCTGGTTGAAGTAACCCATTATGTGTTGGGGTGAAGATTTGAAACCAGATCTTTCCTGATGCTATGTCCAGTGATATTCCCAGAGGAATAACTGGAGTTATAAATTCTAGAAAAATGCAGAAAAGAAAAAAAAAGGAAATAAGGGGAATTTTGTGTGGTACATTAGAAAGGATATTGGAATTTGAGGACTGGGGTTCAAATCCTTGTTCAGTCTTTTAAACTTTCTGAGCCTCAACTTTCTTATACCTAAAATGAAGGGACTAGCTAGAGGAATTCTTAAGGGGTATTATAGGGAAATAGAATATGTAGGACACTTTTAAAGAAGAGAATGTGTATAAATATATATGTACACACATATATATATAAAATTGGCAAATAATATATAACAATTTACTATTTACATATAGGATCATTTTTTATTCTATATATTTTTAAATGTTTTGTTGATGGTTACCACTATTAGAATAAAAAATGGAGAAACACTAAGTAATAATCTTATCAATAATATCCTCAACAAATGGTCATACTACCTCTATTTGGATACCTCCAGGGATGCCTTGCTTCCCAAGGAAGTCCATTTCTTTTGAGAAAGCTCAAATTGTTAGGAAGTCTTCATTGTATTGAAGAAAATTTATTTCCTGTAACCTCTACCAAAAATGGGTGATAGTTCAGTTCTCTTGGACCAACCAGACCAAGTCCAATCCTTCTATGCAAATTGCCCTTGAAATATTTGAAGATAGTAATCCTGTTGTCTTGAAGTCTTCTTTATTCTAGACTGGATGTTATCAACCTTTCAAGGGTTCTTTATGTGGCATGTATCATGGTCTTCACCACTCTGGTTTTGAGCCTATTCCAATTTGTTGATATTCCCTTTGAATAATGGTGCCAAGGCTCCTCACTGGTTTGAGTGTGGTTGGTCTATCATCTACTGATTTTATTAAGGCAGCATTAGCATTATGGCTTTTACATCATACTATTGGCTCACATCACATGTTGGGACTATCAGAATTCTGGGCAATATGCTTGCTAGCCATATTTCCCATTTTCCCCTCCTTCCTCCCTCTTTGGATAGGTTAATTATTCTTAATCGAAGGAGAGACTTATGCTTTTATCCCTATTTATTTTATTTTATTAGATTTAAGCCCTTCTTGCATCCTGAAAAGATTATTTTTATATCCCAGTTCTGTCATTCTCTAAATCAGCCACCCCCCTGGCTTCAAATCATCTGCAAATTTAATAAGTTTCCCAACTTATAACTTTATTCTAGTCACTGATTTAAAAAGCAAAAAAAGTTCCATATTGTCACCAAGATAAATTGCAAACTCCTCAGTTTGGCATTTAAATCACTTCACAATCTGGCTTTAGCCTACCTTTCCAAATTTCCAGTACTCTGTATTTCAGCTATACTGGTCTGCTTGCTGTACCCAGAACTCTGCACTCCATCATCCTTTCCCTTTCCCTAAACTGGTCCCCATGCCTCTCTCCTCACATATTTCTCAGGTTTGTCAGCTTCTCTCAGGTTTCAGCTCAGTTGCTGCCTCTTATAGGAAGTCTTTCCTGAACCCTCCCTTCTAATCCTCCCTCCAAATGCTCATGTATATATATGTGTGTGTGTGTGTGTGTGTGTGTGTGTGTGTGTGTGTGTGAGCACACCTGATTAGTGCAAATAATAAATCTTCTGAAGTGGTTTCATGTATTCAAATTCACACAAGTTGAAGTTATAATTATATAAAGTATACTACTTGGTTCTAACCCAATGGAAATATCTTCATTATGGATTATAAGTACATAATTAAGAATAATAGACCATAGGTCAGAACTCTGGGATGGGCTGCTAGAGACCACACATCAAATTGACACTAATCAACAGTCTTTTGGTCCGGTCATTCTTATCTTGTCCTCAAGGATTTTTGAGAATCTTTGTAAAATGCCTTCCTGAAATCCATTTTTATTGCATCTGTGGTATTCCCCTTATCTACCAGTCAAGTAATCCTCGCCAAACAGGAAATGAGATTAGACTGTCTTGTTGGCATAAATTTGTTTTTAATGAATCTGGTGGTGGCTTTCAGAAATCACTGCTTCCTTTTCTAAGTGTCCACAAGCAACATTCTAGATTTTTTTTTTCTCCCTGTATTTACAGCATTTTCACAGACCTAGAGTTTGAAGAATTAACTTCTTCCCTTTTCTGAAAATTAGACTGTGTGCCTATCTCCATTTCCCATAGTCCCTCTCCTATTCCCTATGATTTTTTCCTACATAATTATTTATCCTTTACAGCCTGATTCTGGCCCTACTTAGCAACTGAAACTGTTTTCTCTAAGGTCACCAATGATCTCGTCATTGCTAAATTCAGTACCTTTTTTCTTGGACTCCATTTTTGACTACTCTGGAATGCTTGATTACCTAATTCTCTGGGACATTCTTTCCTCCCTTGGATTCTGTGACACCATTCCGTTTGATTTCATCTTACCTGCCTGACTGTTTCTACTTTTCCTGAGTATATTATTATTATTGTCCCACCACTTGTAAAGTGTGGACATCTGTGGTTCCTCTTTTCTTCTTTTTCTGTCCTCTTGACCTTGATGACCTCATTATTGTCTTTATCTAGATGATTCTATATAGTTCCTCTATTCCTTTTCCTGAGCTCCAATTTTTCATTACTAAATGACCATTAGATATCTCCATTTGGATTTTCCAACAATATTTAAAACTCAACACATCAAAAGTGAAATTTATTATCATCTTATTCCCATTTATTGCCTATAAAAAAAGCAAAACTAAAAACAACAACAACAAAAAAACCAAAGCCAAAACCAAAATCCTTTGCTTATTCTCTAAATTTTTCTTTTTGTTGAGGGCAAAATCATCCTTCCATCGGAGTCCTCTGTTTAATCCTGTTATCAAAGCCATTGCCAAGTTTTGCCAGTTCTAAGTCTCTAACATCACTCATATCCGTTCTCTTCTCTACTCACTTGGCCAATTCTACTTGAGTCTTTCAACACCTATCCCTTTTTAGATGACTGCTATTGCCTCCTAATTGGCCTCCCTGCTTCCATTTTCTGCCCTTTCCAATCTATCATTTATATGACTTATATCTGCCTGAGACACGTTTCAAAAATGCTTGTGTAATTAATTGACATACAGAGCTAGTCAGTCTACCCCTTGTATTCAGTCTTTTTCTTCTAAATAAATTCACAGCTGACTGAGTGTGACATTGTGGAAAGAGCATTGACTCTGGAGTCAGAGCCCCCGAGTTCAAATTCTGTTTCTCATAACTAATACAGATGTGACAAAGGCTTCAGTTTGGTCATATGTAAAATGTGAGGAGTGAGTGAGAAATGGTCTCCAGGGTACCTTTTAGCTCTTGCTCTAGTATCCTTATCTACTTAAATAAGAAGAGGAAACAAGTAAAATAAACCTTCCAGATTGAGGGTGAGGGGTAAACTTTGTGGCTGCAAACTAAACACACAGAAATCAAACTCACAAACTTAGAATCTGTGGCTAACTAGAGCACCAGCTCCTAAGGCCATCTTGACTACATATGAGCACATATGTGTATGCATATGCATAGATGTATATATTTAGTTAAGGCATTTTGTGTAAAGAAGTTCTTTGGATTTCCATGCTGTCTTTCTTCCAAAGTCTTCAGGCTATTTTAGAAGTTTTGGTCTATTTTAGAAACTGTATCTCTCTATTCTATAATTGTCCTAGTTTTTGTCAGGATCCCACCTCCTTCAAAATACTTTTACAGAAAATTGATTTCCTTCTATAAATATGGCCCAATACCAGCAATGGATATGGAAAACTGAGCTGATAGTCACTGTCAACAAGAGAAAGAAATGCTATGAATTTTCAACACATTGTGTAACCCAACCTTTCTGGAATGATGAATATTGTTTCCAAGGTTAGCAAAGGTCCTGTAGCACAGTTGTGAACCATGGATCACAACCATGAACCTTAGGGAGACATTGGTCACAGCTATCTTAAGAACAAACAATTCAAACAAAACTAACATACTTTTCCTGCTCAGTTTGCTGTTAACTAGTCTCAGATAAAGGTGCAGTGGGGACATGGGGACTAGTGATTACACTATATCATTCATTCTCTGATTCTTTTACTGAATTTTGCTTAGTATTTATAAGGCACTGTGCTTATCACTGATCATACAAAGATGTGAAATGAAAAAGCTTGTGCTTTTGAGTTGTGTACATACTAATGGAGGTGCGGTAAATGTGACAGGAATGAATTATAATTCAAAATAAAAAAGGAAACCTAGGAAAATTTGAAACTAGATAGAAAACTTTCAATGGATGGGATTAGGGAAGGATGATGGAGGAGGGAAAACAACTGAGTCTCTTTTACTTCTTTTGCTAGGTCATCAGGATTAAGTTGTCCAGGGTCACACAACTAAGTGTATTGTGTCTGGGGTTGGATTTGAACTTAGGTCTTCCTGATTCCATGGCCAGTGCTCCATCCATTTTGCCATCTAGCTGCCTCCAAACAATTGAGTCTTGTAAGGAAAAGACTGGTCTCATTGACTTGTTCTTCCCACTAACCTCCATTTTAAGGAAAATGCCCAGCCTAGGCATGCCTTAATTCCTCTTTGGGCTAGACCTTGCAGCCATTCTCTACCATATTTCTCTGTCCTAAACCACCACTGTTTTGAAGCATTCTTTTATCTGTTGTCTTCCCCAAAAGAAGATAAGAGGACAGGGATTTTACTTTTATTTGTTTCTCCAGCCCATAGTATAGAGACTGGTACATAATTAGCACTTGAAAAATACCAACGTGACTCAAAGAGTCAAGAGAGCAGATATTTTGCTTTGGGGTTGGGGGAGGGAAGAGGCTTAAGTTATGGTATATACACAAATAAATATAAAAGGTATTTTGTTGAAGGAGAGACTTCTAACAACTAGGGTCCCAGAAAAGTGAAACAAGTCTCTGATATTAATTGCTTGCTTGATTCAATGATCATTACAAAGTTTAGATAAAATACAGTCTCTGCCCTCATGGAGCTTATAGTTCGGTAGGTTTTGTGAAAATGGCTTCCCATTCTTTTAATTATTAAAAACAAACAAAAACTTATTCTGTCAGATAGTCTTTTCTTTTTCTTTTTTTTTAAGGTTTTTGCAAGGCAAATGGGGTTAAGTGGCTTGCCCAAGGCCACACAGCTAGGTAATTATTAAGTGTTTGAGACCGGATTTGAACCCAGGTACTCCTGACTCCAGGGCTGGTTCTTTATCCACTGCACCACCTAGCCGCCCCCAGATAATCTTTTCTTATTAGCAATGAGGTTTTCATTTTTATAGTTCACTGGGAAAGATGAATTATACACTTTATAGTGCTAATTGTCAAATTTATTTTCACATGTACAATGCAGCTGCACTGAAGAAGTTGCACAATTAATCCAAGGCTCTCTTTGACCAGCAAACATTCTCCTCTGAGCCTCCTGCTTTAAAGAACTTCTTAGAAAAAAAGAAAAGAAAGTATGGACTAGATGGTGGGATGAGAACTCCCACACTCTAATCTCAAATAACCATGTGGCAGATACTTAGAATTCCTGCCTAACCTATAAAATTTCATGGGAGTTATGGTTATCCTATCACACTATTGATTCAAATTGATTGAATTCCATTGAAAGTCCCAGATCTCTTTCACATTAATTATATTTGGCTAGCCCCCCCCATTTATGCAGTTGTTTTTTTTTTTTTTTAACATTTATCCCTATTAAATTTCACTTTATTAGGTTTATCCCATAGTTCTAACCTGTCAAACTCCTTTTGGATCCTGACTCTCTTACCTGAGATTTATTCTATCAGTTTTTTTGCATCATTAAAAACCTGTGGTTTCATCAAAATCATTGGTTAAGACATAGAATCATACAGGACTAAATAAAGATCCCTGTGGTCCCCTGCTGAAGACATGGCTTGACATTGATCCATTAATGATATGACCCAGAGGCATGGTATAAAAGTGAAGGAGTAATTTAATCATCTGACATTTGCTGTAGTTCTCTTCTACCCAAACCTGAGAACCTAATAATTTCTTGACTATCCTTAATGATAATTTCATTTCTTAAGGTGCAAAAGGAATTTTTTTCTCTGGATCTTATTGTTAACATCAAGGAGGAATTAGTTGCTGGTGTAGAAAAGATGTGAACTTTCAATGAATCAATCAAAAATGTTTATTAAGCATCAAATATGTGTCAGACTTTGTGATAGGTGCTGCAGTTACTAAAGCAAAAATATGTCAGCAAAAGCCACTAAGAAAATTACCTTTTAATAGGGGGATGAAATATGTTTAAGGAAATGGTAGCCAGGGAAGTAAGTTTTCACCTAAGCAAATTACAGGATGTTAGAGGAGCCAAATGGCTACACATTGGTATTTCTACTGAAAACACAATAGAGTGTGGGAATAAATGGATTGTTCCTTAAAATGGTAAGTGGCATCATCTGAAACCATCAACAAGCATTATATGTAATGGGGACAAGCTAGAAGCATTCTCAATAAGATCAGGGGTGAAACAAGGATGCTTATTATCACCACTATTATTCAATATTGTATTAGAAATGTTAGCTTTAGCAATAAGAGAAGAAAAAGAAATTGAAGGAATTAGAATTGGTAATGAAGAAACAAAACTTTCACTCTTTGCAAATGATATGATGGTATACCTAGAGAACCCTAGAAAATCATCTAAAAACTACTAGAAATAATTAGTAGCTTGAGCAAAGTTGCAGGAAATAATATAAATCCACATAAATCCTTAGCATTTCTTTATGTTACTAACAAGATACAACAGCAAGAGACAGAAAGAGAAATCCCATTTACAATAACTTTAGACAACATGATATTTCTATTGTTGATTTTCTTTTTTAAGGAGGATGACTAGATTTCTAAGGACAGAAAATAAATGTTCAAAGGGAATTGATGCTTAAGCTAAATAAGAAGATACTGAATCCTTACCGTGTTTCAAGAATCATGTCTTAACTTGAAAGACAAAATTGATAATTCCTAAGATTATGAAGAAAAGAAGAGTTACTAAAAGATTGGAGATGGACAAATATCGGTTTTTATTCTTAACACTCTCTCTGAGATATTCTTTAATTTCTACTTTCATTTGCAGGTTGGTCTTGAAAGAGTAGTTGCCACTTCAGGTTCTAAGAATAACCTTATAGGTGGTTACTTCTACTACTGGAGCCCACAAGAGTCCAATAAAATGTTTCCCATTAACAATAACCAGTAGATTTATTTTGACCAAAGACATTTGCCAAGTTAGTATAGTAAGAATTGTTGGTTCAAACATTTCCCCTAAAGGCCTTGTAGGAATTTTCTCACAAGTACACATTATCCATAGGATAAGGTAAATTAGGAGTGAGTCACAAAAGTAGGATACATATGTGGCAAGGAGACCTGACTGTCCTTTTTTTCTTCATAGGGTCCTCATGTGGTTTTTCTTGGCTGCAGCATCTTTGCTGGGTGCTCCATTAGCTTGTCTCCAGGGACTGCTTCTTTCTTGAATTCAGAGTTAGCTCTCTTTTCCTTTTTTTTAAAGATTTGTTAATGTATTTTGCTTTGTTCCATTACAAAATTTACACATTACTACCATTTTGTGAGAATTCTCTTGTAGAAAAGAAAAACAATCAAGCAAAACTAATAATATGGTGTCCTCATCTGAAAGTACATGAATGTTTCCCATCTGTGTCCCACCTCTCTATTTTAAAGAAATTAATATGAAATGGGAAACAAATTTATTATAATAAATATGTATACCTAAGCAAAACAAATTATTTCAGTAGTGACTATATAAATATATAAATGTGTATTTGAGATATTTATATGCATACATATGCATATATTTGTGTATATTTGCATGTGTGTATGTCTCATTTTGTACTCTAAATCTCTCTTTGCACCTCTCTGTTATGGATAGCATAATTCATTATTGGTGCTCTGGAATCATGAATTATTATTACATCATAGTTTGCAAAGCTCTCAAAGTTGTTTATTTTGTCAAGGCTACTAATGTGTAAATCATCTTTCTTATCCTCATTTCATTCTTTAATAGTTTATAAAGGTCTGCAAAATTATTCATTTTTATCATACTCATGACATAGTATAAATTATTTTTCTAGTCCTTCATTCTTCACTTTATATCAATTCATATAAGTCTTCCCATGTCTTTTTGAAATCATCTGTTTCTTCAATTTTTTAACACAATAATATTCTTTCACATTCATATGCTACAACTTATTTGGGCATTCCTCAATTGATAGGCAGTTATATCCTTCATTTCTAAGTTGTTGGGTGTTTTTTTTTTTTTTGCCTCCATGAAAAAGCTGCTGTTAATATTTTCATACACAAAAGACCTTTTCCTCTTTCTTTGATCTCTTTTGGATAAATGTAGCAGTAGGATAGCTAGGTCAAAGGGTACAAACACTGTAGTGATGTTTTGTGTATAATTCCAAACTGCTTTCCAGAATGGTTGTACCCATTCATAGGTTTGCTAATAGAGCATCAAAGTTTTCCCACAGCACTTCTAACATTTATTAATTTTCATTTTTGTTATCTCTGCCACTCTGATAGGTATGAGGTAGAATCTTAGAATTACTTCAATTTGCATTTCTTTAATTAGTAGTGGTTTATAGTTTTTTATGTGTAACAGTCTTGGTTTTTTCTCTTGAGAACTGCCTTTTAATATTCTTACATTCAATTTATCAATTGGAGAATTACTCATAGTCATATAAATTTGAAACCATTTCTTATGTATCTTGGAAATGAGACCTTTTAGGAAATACTTCATGCAAAGATTTTTTCCCCCCAGGTTAAGATAGAGAAGTCCAAATGAGGGACATTTGAAAGGCAGAAGAAATATTTTTGGTTCCAAGAAGACTGAGCAAGAGCATCTTTAGTAGATGAATAAAGAGATAGTAAATATCTGGAAAAGGAAATGGTTTTTGAGCCATGATGACTTCCCCAGAAATGGATCAGACCATGCAGAATGAAGTTTACTATTTTTAGCTTTCTTATTTTTTGTCAGGCATTTTTCCTGTTTCTTTTTTATCTGTTTCTTCTTTTATTACATGACTAATATGGAAATATGTTTTTAAGTGATTGTGCCTTTTTAACATATAAATTTGTTTACTATCTTAGAAAGGGGGAGATGAAAGGAGGGAGAAAATTTAGAACTCAAAACTGAAAAAAAAAGTTAGTTGTCTTTACATGTAATTGAGAAAAAATAACATATTTTAAACAGCAGATTGGATCAGACTATACACTAATCCTATTTCCATTTTTGATGAGGTTGCTAATTAAGAGAATGCAGTAGGAACAGCTTACCTAGCTTTAACATTCAACTTTCTTTCATGCTGATCTTGTCAAAAAGATGGTGTGATTCAGGTTAGAAGACAGAGCATACTGTTAGTTGTATTTGGAATGGACTGAATGTCTGGATCCAGAGTTGTCAGTAGCTCTGTAGTGACTTTAGGAGCTCCTCAGTGGTTTGAGTACTTGTAGGATCTGGACTTGGTCTTGTAGCATTTAACATTTTAATCAATAACTTAGATTGAAGCATATGTATCAAATTGGCAGATTACACAAAGCTGGAAGAAAAGACTGAATGACAGTCAAAAAGTTGGTAAAAAATTCCTTAACAGGTTAAACCATATAACCCAATAAGATATGATAAAATGTAAAAGGGGATAAAAAATCTTACTTTTGGGTTCAAATACTTGCCTTAATACAAAGCTGGGAAGATATGCAGAGATAACAACTCAAAATATTAAAAATATAAGAAAATATCTTGAGATAGCAGTGGAGAAATCTTTCTTTTCTAAGTGCTGACCTAACAGATGGAGATTGTACTCTATTGATCTAGACTTTGAAACTTCCAGAGTCACCTTCACATCAAGCCCCACTGGAGAAAAGTTTTAGAGGAGGCAAAAATGTTTAAGGAAAACAAAAATGCAGAAATGTTAAATGAATGGATTAATGTCATTTCTTTTGTATAAACAGAATGTAGTCATATGTCTTTTATGTAAAGATGCTTAATAAATACTAATTGACTTAAATTGAATAAAACAAAAGCCAACCATCTATCCTATCCCCCTTTTTACCTTTCATGGTGCCTGAATATAGTTGGTCAGTAAATGTTTGTGGATTTCTTTTTTATTTTATCTTTTGAAGAAAAAAGGTCATCACATCTCAGTTTCTGACTCCTTTGACCACCCTTTGCCTATGATGCCCCTGCTGAACACACTCTGGCCAGGGGAGGAAGCAAGGGGAAAAAACCTCTCTTTTAGTGGAGGGTCTTTTAACTCTCTGACCTTGTAACCAATCCAATCCACCTGCTAACCTACCTGTATGTACAGAGTATTCATTGCCAAATACTCCAGGGGAAGTATTGGAACAGGAGCACACTCCAAGCAGTTAAACTTCTCTTCTCCTCTGACTCCCTGGAGTTAAGTGAAAATTAGTTTCACTGAGCACCACATACTACCAGTCATCAATTCTAGATCCCTAATAAGTCTGGATGTCCTAGAGAGAGAGAAGCCAAGTGCAATCATTGCCCAACGTCCATATAATAGGATGTGTAGGTAATTGTGTCCAGTGATGTGAGGTTCTCATTGACAGCCTTATCACTTCAAATCAATTTGAAATTTTAGGAAAACTTTCCACAGATGGACAATGTTTTTTAGATTTTTCAAGGCAATGGGGTTAAGTGGCTTGCCCAAGGCCACACGGCTAGGTAATTATTAAGTGTCTGAGATCGAATTTGAACCCAGGTACTCCTGACTCCAAGGCTGGTGCTCTATCCACTGTGCCACTAGCCACCCTGACAGATGGACAATTCTGAAGGATCTTTTCTTAAAAGTCCATAACATATTGGATAATTTTTCCTCCTTAGAAGATATTCTGTAGTACATGGGTAATGACATTAATTGACACAGATGCTGATGATATATACTTGTGAATAGAATTATAGGACATCAGAGTAAGAAGAATCTGAGAGGTCATCTGGATCAACCTCAGCTTGTTACACATGGCAAATTGAGGCAATGAGGAGGTATAATGGATAGAGTATCAGACTTGGAATCAGAAAGACCTGAGTTTAAATCACTATTACTAGCTGTGTGACCAAGAACAAGTCCCTGAATTTCTCTGAATCTCAGTTTCCTCATATATAAAACAAATAGGTTGGATTAGATGTACTTTAAGGTCTCTTCCAACTCTAAATTTATAATTCTATGAAAGTTGAGGCAGAGAATAGTAAAGTCAGTGACAGAATGGACTCAGCTACTAGCCCAGGGTTTTTTCTAGATCACTTCTGTCTGAATAGAGTCTGTCTCAGTCAATAAACATTTATCAAGTGCTTATTAAAGCCCCATAGAATTTTTTAAAGGCTCTAAGATTTTAACTTTTGTTTCATTTTTCCTGTCTTATGAGTCTCAGCTTTGGTTATTAAGTATTTAAATGTATGTCCTATAAGCCTCCATGTATTTCCTGTTTCCTAAATCACCCAAGGCTTGTACATTAAAAAACCTAGAGGCAGCATGGAGTAGTGGAAAGAATGTTGAATCCTTGGACAAATCACTTAATCTCTCTCTAGGACTCTATTTCCTCATCAGAAAGAGGGCTGTCTTGGGTAGTCTCTAAGCTCTCTTCTCACTAAATTTATATTCCTACAATCTGGATCACTTCAATGAACTTCTGAGTTTCTGATGCTGTTGGAGAACTGGAGCAAACCTCTCTGAGCCTTACTCGAAAGTGGCATCCAAGGTGACTTGAGTGATGGTATCTTCAGTGATGGGCTTTTGTTCTCTACAGGGCTGGCCTTGCAGGATCATTATGTCATATGTAATTTAGAATCTTTCTCTCTTGGACTTTAAGAGTCTGGGGAAAATCTATTGACAAGAATAAGAGCAATATGCACCAGATCAAGTAAAAAGAGAACTTAAAAGGAGTTGAAGTGACTCTAGCAGGAGAGGCTATCAAGTTATTGTGTAGATTGATCTGGGAGCAGGAGTTGCTAAACTGTTTTACCTGGAAAGGAAGACACTGCTTTGGAGACATGTGCCTTCTTTAAATTTGAAAGACGAAAGCTTCATTCATTGGCCTAGGTCAAAATACAGTGGCCAGAGAACAGCCACTAGGTTTTTTATTTCTTTGAAAAAGTCCTTCAAAGGGGAACCTGCTCTCCATGAGATGACTGGAGAAGGTGATTCTAGATGGGTAACACTATTTCTTCTATTCAGAGCATACCAGAGACTCACCCAAATGCCTGTAGGAAGTGAGAAGTGAAAAAGAATGAGGAAGGTAGTTACAAAAGAATTGAAAAAAAAATCATAGGAGAATGTTTCTATATTCAGTTCTAAGATCAGTCAATAAACATCTATTAAGCACATACAATGTACCAGAAAAGCTGTGTTAGGATACAAAGAAAGGTTGTTTCTTTCTTTTTTATTATTTTTGTTTTTATTTAATTTTGCAATTTTCCCCCCAATCTCATTTTCTTCCACCCCACCACAGAAGGCAGTCTGGCAGTCTTTATATTGTTTCCATGCTATACATTGATCAAAACTCAATGATTTGAGAGGAAAATCAAAGCCTAAAGGGATAAATAAAATAGAAGAGATAGCAAAATTACGTAATCAGATAACTTTTTAAAATTAAAGGTCTTTGGTCTTGGTTTAAACTCTACAATTCTTTCTTTGGGTACAGATGATATTCTCCATCACAGATACCCTAAAATTGTCCTGATTGTTGCACTGATGATATGAACAAGTCCATTAAGATTTATCATCAACTTTATTTTTCTTCCTTAAGGATATGATTTCTCTCTCATCACATTCAACTGAGATCAATCTATACCATGGAAACAATGTAAAGACTAATAGAATGCCTTCTGTGGGGGGGGGGGAGGGAAGCAAGAATGGGGGAAAATTATAAAACTCAAAATAAATAAAATCTTTCTAAAAGATTGATCATCAACACCATGTTACTGTTATGGTGTACAATGTTCTTCTGGTTCTGCTCATCTCACACAAAATCAGTTCATGTAAATCCTTCCAGGCCTTTCTGAAATCCCATCCTTCCTGCTTTCAAATAGAACAATAGTGTTCCATAACGTACATACACCATAATTTGTTCAGCCATTCTCCAATTGATGGACATTAACTTAATTTTCAATTCTTTGCCACCACAAACAGAGCTGCTATAAATATTTTTGAACAAGTGATTTTTTAAAAGGTTGTTTCTTTCAAGGAACACAGTTTAATGGGAAAGACAACATGCAGCTCCCTATTTATAAATAAGACATATACTAGATAACCAGAAGAGAATCAGAAGAAGGAAGGAATTAAAAGGATTCAGGAAAGATTTTTCATAGAGGGTGGGATTTTATCTAAAGACATAAAGGAAGCCAGAGAAGTTAGGAGGTGAAAAGGAGAAAGGAAAATATTCTAGAGATGGGCATGGTCAGTGAAAATGCTATGGGGAATTGAGGGTGTCATTTAAGGATTGTCAAAGAGGTGAGTGTCACTGGATGGAAGAGGACTTGGTCAAGGGGGTGGGAAGTAAGTTATAAAAAAGAAGGGGTTGGAGATGACTGTGAGTATGTCTGTGGGTATATGTGATTGTATTTGGCATGAATATAAATCAAAATGAATTGGTTGATAGTCTGTAATAAAAATGAGAATGACAAATATGTGGGATCCATTCATTGTGTATCCTTTGATCTTTTTCCCTTTTGAATTTACTTTGTGTATACTTTGTATTTGCTTACTCCTGTAGTGTTGTAAAAATCCCTTGGTAGTATTCCTCTGGATTTTAAGCTTTTTGAGGACAAGGACTATTTGTTTGTCTTTGTATCTTCAAAGCCCAATCCAAATCCTGGTACATTTAATCAATGCTTGTTCACTTAAGCTGATTATTTTACCAGCAACTCCTTTGAAATCACTGGAAGTATCTTAAATACTTAAGATTGAATTTGTCATTTTTAACAAGTATTTGTAATGCTTGTGCTAAGTGTTTTGGAAGACAAAAAGATTAAAAATGAAACAAAACAAAAACCAGTCCCTGCCCTCAAGGAGCACATAATCAAATGGGAGAAAGATAACATCCAAAAATCCTCATTATGTACAAACAAGATGTAAAGAAGATAAATTAGAGCTAATCTCAGAGGGAAGGCACTAGGATTAAGGGGGATTTGGAAAGGTTTATTGCAAAAGATTGCATTTTAGCTGGGCTCTGAAAGAAACCAGAGAAGCCAAAAGACAGAAATGAAAAGGGAGAGTAAGACTGCCAGTGAAAATGCTGAGAATCGGGATACTGAGGGTCATATATGTTAGAGGCCAGGGTTACTAGATAGTCAGTATTTTGAGGAAATTTAGGAAGGAATGAAGTTAATAAGAACTCTAAAAGACAGAAAGAAGATTTAATATTTGATTCTGGAAGTAATATTGAACCAATGAAGTTTATTGTTTGTTTAGTTTTTTTTTTTAGGTTTTTGCAAGGCAAATGGGGTTAAGTGGCTTGCCCAAGGCCACACAGCTAGGTAATTATTAAGTGTCTGAGACCAGATTTGAACCCAGGTACTCTTGACTCCAGGGCCGGTGCTTTATCCACTATGCCACCTAGCAGCCCCACCCCCATGAAGTTTATTGAAGAAACAAATTATAAGGTCAAACTTGTGCTTTAGGAAGTTGAATTTGACAGCTGACTGAAAGATGTACTAAAGCAGGGAGAGGTTTAAGGAAGGGAGACCAATCAGGAGTCTATTGAAGCAGTTCAAGTGTAATTCCTGTTGGTCACCATGCTGGTGACAATGTCAGAGGAGGAAAAAAGGTGCATATTTAAGAGATATTATAAAGGTAAAATGAATAGGATTGGCAACAGATTGAATATGGTGGGTAAGAGAGAGTAAGGAGTGAAATAAGATACCCAGCTTGCTCCCTTGTAACTGGATAGGATGGCTGGAATATGGTATTCTCAAAAAGAATATAAGGAAAAAGGGAGTATTTTGGGGAAAAGATCATGATTTGTTTTGCACAAATTCAGTTTAGGTCATTATTTATAGACATTCAATAAGTGGTTGAAGGTATGAGAGTGGAAGTTAGGAGAGAGAATAGGGTGGCTAAATAAATCTGAAAATCATCAAAATAAAAATGATAATTTAATTTATGGAAACTGATGACATCACTAAAAGAAACAGTATGAAGGACAGAGTCCTGGAACATATCCACAGCTATACATGTGGCATAACCTGGATGAAGAAATAGCAAAGAAAACTAAGGAGGAAGAATCAGAAAGGATCAGTGCTATACCCTACAGAGTGCCATCACTACAGACAAGTGAATGTGAAGGAGAGGAGGACCATCAACAATGTCAATTTTGTAGATGATTCAACAATACTGTGAATTCCTAATAAATGTTTGTTGAATGAATGATAGATTGGAAAAAATGAAGTGAAGCATGCCTAATTATTCTGGTAGTAGGACCTAGATAATCTGGCTCCCTCTCTCCTTAAAAAAGGGTACTATGTCTTCATCTTTGTATATTCTATACCTAGAACACTGAGTATAACAGATGCCTAATAAAAATGTATTGGGGGCAGCTAGGTGGCGCAGTGGTTAGAGCACCAGCCCTGGAGTCAGGAGGACCCGAGTTCAAATTTGATCTTAGACACTTAATAATTGCTTAGCTATATGATCTTGGGCAAGTCACTTTACCCCACTGCCTTGCAAAAGCCAATAAAAAAAAGCTTATTGGATTGGATTATACTGAATTTTCACTGTTAGAGTGTTCTCAGATATCATTTAGTCTAAGCTCTAAACTATCAAACTGAATTAATTAAAGATAGACTTGCATACTTTGAAGTTGGTAAAATTCAGGGATATGAGGTAACAGATGAAGCTGTCACTAAAATGCTCTCAGAAAACATTTCATCAGGGCATATTTCCCACCATTGTTTCAAGGTTCTTTTTGACAATGGATGGCACCCCCTTCAAGGCTTGTCCTAGGTTTGATTCTAAAGATATTGTGCCAACCAGCAAGAACACTTACAGAAGAAAAGAAAAACAGATGAGGGGGATCAAGTACAAGGAATTAGGTTCAATTCTGGAAAATATGTCAAGGTGAAAGGCTTCTGTTACACACACACACACACACACACACACACACACACACATGAATTCTATGATTCACTGAATAAGGAACTTATGCAATTCGTGTCTAAGAATAGTTCAGTAGATATTATGCATGCATTAATTGCAACTTTTCCAAGAATATAGGAAAAGGATATGGAACAATAGCCACTGAATGCCAGCACATCAGATATAGCTCAAGAAGGTCATATTTTTTTTTAAATTTGTCAAAAGCAACTTAAAATTTCTGAGAATTAGAGGAAAAATAATGGTGTTATAATAATACCAATTACAAAAACTGATTTCCCCGTTCCCTAATGAGTCTCAGCAGGCAGTAAAGATTAGCAACATAGCTCAAAAAGAGAAGGTGGCAAGAAAGGGACAATAAGAACAGTGAGATCCAAATCGAAAAGAAGGAAGAGACTTGACATAATGATCTTTTTTGATGGCTGAAAATTGAGAGTTTCAAATTCATAGAATCACAATATCTCAGATTTGGAAAAGGTGTTGGGGTGCATATAATCCAATCTATTCCTGAACAATAATTCTTTCAATAATATGCCTGACAAGTGATCATTTTACTCTGAAATGAGGATTTCCAGAAAGGTAGTCTAGATACTAGATCTAAACTTTATTATAAAGCAGTAGTTAGCAAAAGTATTTGGTATTGGCCAAGAAACAGAGTAGTGGTTCATTGGAAAAGATTACATTCACAAAATGACAGAAGTAAAGAACTATACTAATCTACCATTTGATAAACTCAAAGACACTAGTGTCTGGGATAATTACTCACTATTTGACAAAAACTGCTGGGAAAACTGGAAAATATTATGGCAGAAATTAGTCATAGAACATCTTATACCTTATACAAAGATAAGGCCAAAATGGGTACCTGATTTAGACATAAAGAGTAATAACATTAACCAATTAGAAGAGCAAGTAATTGTTTGCCTATGAGAAATAAGGAGAGAAGGAGAATTTATGACAAAAGAAGAGATAGAGAACATTATGGTATTCAAAAATGGATAATTTTGATTATGCTAAATTGAAAAGTTTTTGTACAAACAAAACCAAAGCAACTAAGATTAGAAGGAAAGCAGAAAGTTGGGAAACAATTTTTACAGATAGTGTTTCTGATAAAGTACTAATTTCTAAAATATATAGAGAATAGTCAAATTTATAAGAATACAAGTCACTCCCCAAATGATAAATGATCAAAGGATATGAACTGGCAGTTTTCAGATGAAGAAATTATAGCTATCTATAGTTAAATGAAAAAATACTCTGTCACTGTTAATTAGAGAAATACAAATTAAAACAACTCTGAGATACCATCTCACACCTATAAGATTGATTAATAGTACAAAAATGGAAAGCATAAATGTTGGAGGGGATGTGGGAAAACTGAGACATTAATACATTGTTGGTAGAGTTGTGAACTGATACAACCATTCTGGAGAGCAATTTAGAACTATACCCAAAGGGTCATAAAGCTGTGCATATCCTTTGATTCAACATTACCACTGCTAGGTTTTTATCCAAAGAAATCACAAAAAAAGGGTAAAGACCTTGTAAGAATATTCATAGCAGCTATATGGTGACATAGATTTGGATATTGAGAGGATGTTCATCAATTGAAGAATGACTGAAAAACAAGTTGTGATATATTAATATAATGAGATATTATTGCTTTATAAGAAACAGTGAGCAGTAGATTTCAAAAAAACCTGGAAAAACTTACATGAACTGATGCTGAGTGAAGCTATCAGAACCAGTAGAACATTATACATAGTAGTAGCAACACTATGTGATGATTAATTATGATAGACTTAGCTCTTTTCAGGAATACAGTGAGCAAAAATAATTCTAAATGACCTATAATGGAAAATGTCATTTACATCCAGAGAAAGAAGTATGGAATCTGAATGTGGATTAAAGCATTTTATTTTCACCTTTGTAAATTTATTTTTTGATTTTTTCTTCTTGTGGTTTCCCCTTTTTCTTCTGATTCTTCTTTCACAGAGAAAGATGTGTAACAGGATTATACACGTATAGCCTATATCAGACCACTTGCTATCCAAGGTAGAAGGAGGGAAGAGTGGAAGGAGAGAACTTTTATTTCATTTATTTTTAAATTTTATTTTCCTCCAGTTACATGCAAAACGAAATTTCAACATTCATCTTTCAGACTCTGAGTTCCTAATTCTCTCCCTTCTTCCCATCCCACTCCCCCTCATTGAGGAAGCAAATTATTCGATACAGGTTAAAACATTACTACAATCATTATGTTGTAAAAATAAACATATTCACCCTCATTCCCCCATATAAAGAAATCTCAAGAAAAATAAAGTAGAAAAAATATTATGTTTCAGTCAGTAAAACCTAGACAACATCAACTCTGTCCTTGGGGATTAATGGTATTCTTTATTATATTCAGAACTGTCTTAGGTCACAACTTGGCTGAGAAAAGTTAAATCATTCATAAATGATTATCCTGCAATATTGCCATTGCTTTGAATGTAGTACATTTTCCATTGCATCTACTCATATTAAGTCTTTCTAGGTTTTACTGAGAGTTTCCTATTCATCATTTTTTATAGCAGAGCAGTATTCCATCACAGTCATACACCACAATTTGTGCAGCCATTCCCCAATCAATGGGCATCCTTTCAACTCCCAGTTCCCTGAAACCAGAAAAGATCTGCTATAAATATCTGTATACATAATACATTGTTGGTGGAGTTGTGAGCTGATACAACCATTTTGGAGAGCAATTTAGAACCATGCCCAAAGGGTCATAAAGCTCTGTATATCTTTTGATTCAACATTACCACTGCTAGGTTTATATCCAAAAAAATCACAAAAAATGGTAAAAGACCTTGTAAGAATATTCATAGCAATTCTTTGCCACTACAAACAGGGCTGCTATAAATATTTTTGTACAAGTAATGTTTTTACCCTTTTTCATCATCTCTTCAGGATATAGACCCAGTAGTGGTATTGCTGGGTCAAAGGGTATGCACATTTTTGTTGCCCTTTGGGCGTAGTTCCAAATAGCTCTTCAGAAGGGTTGGATGAGTTCACAGCTCCACCAACAGTGTAATAGTGTCCCAGATTTCCCACATCCCTTCTAACAATGATCATTATTCTTTCTGGTCATATTGGCCAATCTGAGAGGTGTGAGGTGGTACCTCAGAGAAGCTTTAATTTGTATTTCTCTAATAATTAATGATTTAGAGCATTTTTTCATATGGCTATGAATTGCTTTGATCTTCTCATTTGTAAAATGCCTTTGCATATCATTTGACCATTTGTCAATTGGGGAATGGCTTTTTGTTTTAAAAATATGACTCAGTTTTCTGTATATTTTAGAAATGAGTCCTTTGTCAGAATCATTAGTTGTAAAGATTGTTTTCCAATTTACAACACTTATTTTGATCTGTGCAAAAGCTTTTTAATTTAATGTAATCAAAATCATCTAATTAGTTTTTGGTGTTCTCCAACTCTTCCTTAGTCATAAACTGCTCCCCTTTCCATAGATCTGACAGGTAAACTAGTCCTTGCTCTTCTAATTTGCTTATAGTATTGTTTTTTATGTCTAAGTCCCGTAACCATTTGGATCTTATCTTGGTATAGGATGTGAGGTGTTGGTCTAATCTAAGTTTCTTCCATACTAACCTCCAATTATCCCAGCAGTTTTTATCAAAGAGGGAGTTTTTAACTCAATGGTCAGATTCTTTGGGTTTATCAAACAGCAGATTACTATAATCATATCCTGCTTTTATACCTAGTCTATTCCACTGGTCCACCACTCTATTTCTTAGCCAACAACAAACAATTTTGATGACTGATGCTTTATAATATAATTTTAGATCAGGTAGGGCTAAGCCACCTTCTTTTGCACTTTTTTTTCATTAAGCTCCTGGCAATTCTTGACTTTGTATTTCTCCATATGAATATACTTACAATTTTTTTCTAACTCATTAAAGTAATTTTTTGGAATTTTGATTGGTAGGGCACTAAACAGTTTAGTTTTGGTAGAACTGTCATTTTTATTATATTAGCTCTACCTATCCATGAGCAGTTGATATTTGCCCAGTTATTTAAATCTGATTTATTTTGTGTGAGAAGTGGATTATAATTATTTTCTAAAAGATTCTGAGTCTGTCTTGGCAAATAGACTCCCAAGTATTTTATATTGTCTGAGGTTACTTTGAATGGGATTTCTCTTTCTAGCTCCTCCTGTTATATCTTGCTAAATATATATAGAAAAGTTGAGGATTTATGAGAGTTTATTTTATAACCTGCAACTTTGCTAAAATTGCTAATTGTTTCCAGTAGTTTTTTGGATGATTTCTTGGGATTCTCTAGGTAGACCATCATGTCATCTGCAAAGAGTGAGAGTTTTGTCTCTTCCTTCCCAATTCGAATTCCTTCAATTTCTTTTTCTTCTCTAATTGCTGACGCTAACATTTCTAATACAATAGTGAATAGTAGTAGTGATAATGGGCACCCTTGTTTCACTCCTGATCTTTTTGCGAATGCCTCTAGCCTCTCCCCTTTGAATATAATGCTTATTGATGGTTTAAGATAGATTATTGCTCATTATTTTAAGGAACAATCCATTTATTCCTACACTCTCTAGGGTTTTTCAGAGGAATGGATGGTGATTTTTTCAAAAGATTTTTCAGCATCTATTGATATGGTCATATGATTTCTGATAGGTTTGTTGTTGATACAATTGAGTATACTAACAGTTTTCCTCATATTGAACCAACCCTGCATTCCTGGAATAAGTCTACTTGATCATAACTACTATTCACTAGTGATAACTTGTTGTAATCGTTTGCTAAGATTTTATTTAAGATTTTTGCATGTATATTCATCAGGGAAATACTTCTATAAATTTCTTTCCCTGTTTTAACTCTTCCTAGTTTAGGTAACAGCACCATATTGGTCTCACAGAAACAGTTAGGCAGAGTTCCATCTTTCCCTATTTTTCCAAAGAGTTTACATAGAATTGGAACCAATTGTTCCTTAAATGTTCGGTAGAATTCACTTGTGAATCCATCAGGCCCTGAAGATTTTTTTTTTTAGGGAGTTCAATGATTGCTTGTTGAATTTCTTTTTCTGAGATAGGGTTGTTTAGGTATTTAATCTCTTCTTCATTTAACCTGGGCAACTTATATTTTTGTAAATATTCATCCATTTCTCTTAGATTATTAAATTTAATCAAGTAAATGTCCTTCAATTGGGGAATGGCTTAGCAAACTGTGGTGTATGTATGTCATGGAACACTATTGTTCTATTAGAAACCAGGAGGGACGGGATTTCAGGGAAGCCTGGTGGGATTTGCATGAACTGATGCTGAGTGAGATGAGCAGAACCAGAAAAACACTGTACACCCTAACAGCAATGTGGGAGTGATGTTCAACCTTGAAGGACTTGCTCATTCCATTAGTGCAAAAATCGGGAGCAATTTTGGGCTGTCTGCAAAGGAGAGTGCCATCTGTATCCAGATAGGGAGCTGTGGAGTCTGAACAAAGTTCAAAGACTATCCCATGCAATTTAGAAAAACACAGATATCTTATTTTCTGATCTCTAAGGATATGATTTCTCTCTCATCACACCCAATTTGGATCAAGGTACAACATGCAAACAAAGTAAAGACTGACAGATTGCTTTCCATGGGGGAGTGGGGGGAGGGAAGTAAGATTGGGGGGGAATTGTAAAACTCAAATAATATCTTTAATAAAAATTAATTAAAAAAATAAAAAAAGAATATTCATAGCAGCTCTATGGTGACAAAGATTTGGACATTTTCCTTCCTATTTTTAGACCTGGTAGGAGCATTGCTGGGTCAAAGGATAGGCATGATTTTATTCCTTTTGGACATAGTTCTAAACTGCTCTACAGAATTGTTGAATCATTTAGCAACTCCTCCAACAAGCATTAATGTTTAATTTTCCCTACGTTCCCTCCAACATTTGTCATTTTCGCTTTCTGTCTTATTAGCTAATACAATAGGTATGAGATAGTACCACAGAATTGTATTTCTCCCATCAATAGTGAGTTAGGATTTTTTTTAATTTGGCCATAAATAGCAATAACTTCATTGGAAAACTTTATATCTTTTAATCATTTATCAATTGAGGAATGGCTCTTATTTTTTTTTTATAAATTTAACTCAGTTCTCTACATTTGAGTAATGAGGACTTTATCAGAGAAACTTGTTTCAATATTTTTTCCCAGTTACTATTGCTAACTGTATTTCCCTTCCTCCTATTCTCCCACCTCCATTTATTCTACTCTCTCTCTCTTCTTTCATTCTGTCCCTCATGAAAAGTGTTTTGCACTTGACTAACCCCCTCCCACAATCTTTCCTCCCATCACCTTCCCCCCTTTCTCTCATTGCCTTCCTCTCCTCCTTTCCTTTAGAGTATGAAAGATTTCTTTTATTTATTTATTTATCTATCTATCTATCTATCTATCTATTTACTTATTTATTTATTTATTTAATATTTATTCTCATTTTGTACAAATAATTTTTTTACATTAATAAAATATTCTTGTTTAAGAGTAAATGAAATACCCCTCCCCCCATAAATATAGACTTGCTTAAGTGATGAAGTAAAGGGGAGAGAGAAAAAATTAAAATTAAAAAAAATAATAGTAATAATTGTAGGTATGGCCAGATGGCGCAATGGACAGAGCACCAGCCCTGGAGCAATGAGCACCCGAGCCCACATTCGGCCCCATACACCCAACAATCACCCAGCTGTGTGACATGCAAGCCACCCTAACCCCACTGCCCTGAAAAAACAAAAAAAAAAAAAAGAAAAAAAAGACCCAAAATAAAATAAAATAGTAATAATAGTAGGAGTGGCTGGGTGGCAGACAGAGCATTGGCCCTTGAGCCAGGAGCACCCAGGTCCAAATCTCACCTCAGACACCCAATGATCACCTCGTTATGCAGCCCCAGGCAGGCCACACAGCCCCATTTGCCCTGCACCCCCCAAAATAATAATAATAATAAAAAATGTGCTTGAATCTTTGTTACAACACCAACAACTCTTTCGTGGGTGGATCACATTCTTTATGATAAGTCCATGGCAAAAGTTACTTCCATATTTTTCCACCATTGCCATTGCTGATCGCAACTCCCTCCTTTTGTATTTCTCCACTACCATGTACTTTCTCTCTCCTTTCACTATGACTCTGCTGTTGGGTAGTTGAGTGGTACAGCAGACAGATCCCCGGTTCTAGGGCCAAGAGGCCCTGAGCCCCCCTACCACCCCTTAGGCCCAGCATCCACCTGGCCCTATGGTCCTGGACAGGCCATCCAATCCCAGCCCCTTGCTAGAAGTAAAAAAGAAAATGTGTTATATCTGACCACTCTCTCCCCATGGTTCATCCTCTGCTCCATCACTCACATCTCCCCCTTCCCCTCGTACGCCCCCCCTTCTTACTCCAGATGTCTATACTTCATTGAGTATATATGCTGTTTCCTTTCCTAACCACCTCTGATGAAAGCAGTTTCCCTCATTCCCCCTTGCCTTCCCCCCCTTCCATATCATTGCAATAGCTCATTGTAATAAAGAAAAATCTTGTTATATGAAATATCTTGGCCTATTCCACCTCTCCTTTCTCCCATTACATTTCCCTTTTTTCCAATTGACTCCATTTTTACACCATATTTTATCTTCAGATTCAGCTTTCTCCTGTGCTTCAACTATAAAAGCTCCCTCTACCTGCTCTATTAACTGAGAAGGTTCATATGAGTATTATCAATGTCATTTTTCTATACAGGAATACATGCAGTTCATCATCATTAAGTCCCTCATATTTTCCCCTTCTCCTCCAATCTCTATGCTTCACCAAAGTCCTGTATCTGAAGATCAAACATTCTGTTCAGCTCTGGTCACTCCAACAGGAACATTTGAAATTCCCCTGGTTCATTGAAAGTCCATCTTTTTCCCTGGAAGAGGACATTCAGCCTTGCTGGGTAGTTCATTCTTGGCTGCATTCTAAGCTCTTTTGCCTTCTGGTATATTATACTCTAAGCCCTACGAGATTTTAAAGTAGTTGCTGCTAAGTCCTGTGTGATCCTGACTGCAGCTCCATGGTATTTGAATTGTGTCCTTCTGGCTGCTTGTAATATTTTCTCTTTGACTTGGGAGTTCTGGAACTTGGCTATAATGTTTCTAGGGGTTGGTTTTTTGGGATGGCTTTCTCTGGGGGATTGGTGGATTCTCTCCATTTCTATTTTGCCCTCTGCTTCTAGAATATCAGGGCAATTTTATTGTAGTAATTCTTTGAAAATGTTGTCAAGGCTCTTTTCCTGATCATGACTTTCAGGTATTCCAATAATTTTTAAATTACCTTTCCTAAGTCTGTTTTCCATATCAGTTGTTTTTTCAACGAGATATTTCACATTTTCTTCTAATTCTTCATTTTTTTTTTGGTTTTGAAGTATTGATTCCTGATTTCTGGTAAATTCATCCATCTCCCTGAATTCTATTCTTTGTCTGAAGGATTTGTTCTCCTCAGAGAGTTTTCTTATCTCTTTTTTCCATCTGGCCAATTTTGCTTTTTAAAGCATTCTTCTCCTCAATAACTTTCTGAACTGTTTTATCCATTTGACCTAAGTTGGTTTTTAGCATGCTATTTTCTTCAGTATTTTTTTGGATTTCCTTGACTAGGTTGCTGACTTCATTTTCATATTTTTCCTGTATCTCTCTCATTTCTTTTCCCAGGTTTTCTTCTAACTCCCTCATTTAATTTTCAAAGTCTTTTTTGAGGTCTGTCATAGCCTGAGCCCAATTTCTGTTTTTCTTGGAGTCTTTAGATGCAGGAGCTTGTGCTTCCTCATCTTCAGACTGAACATTTTGATCCTTCTTGGGCTCATTTGCAAAATATTTCTCAATGGTGTTCCTCTTTTTTCTCAGCTTGCTCATTTTCCCAGCCTGAGCCTGGTTTTAGGGTGCTTCCTGAGCTTTTGGGACACTCCCACAAGGATCTCAGTGTGTGAGGCTCTGTCCTCCCTCCTGGTCTGTGAATGACCATAAGCATCACCCTCTGCCACGAGGATGAGGTGGGGGGCCCTGCTGTTCTATGGGGGGCCTAGACTGTGATCAGGATCTGAATTTGGTCAGAACCCCAGTTTCTTGTTCCAGGGACAGAGGACAGAGCTGGACAGTCTCTCTCTTCACTCCCTAGGTTCAATGGGCTCATGCCCTGGGGGTTCCTGCTTACCAGCTCCACCTGCTTCTGTTCCTGGATCTGGAATGCAGTGGCCAAGCAGCTTGCTATGTGCCCTGAGGGCTGGGCTCCATGTGCTCTCTCAGGCAGAGGTCCCCCGCTGTTCTCCCACTTTGTGCCCGGTGCTCTCCTGGGTGTAGCTCAGGAAACTCCCCCACTGCTGTGAGCTGTGGCTCCTAGCGCCCTGGGGCTGCCTCTGGGAGGCTGAAGTTCTTTCGCTCTGGTGGGCCACCCCTCCGACCCCTGGGGGGGGGGGGTCAGAGCCTTTCTGCTCTTTTCCAGGTCACCTTGAGTAGGAGAACTGCATCACTGGGTCCTTCTGTGGGTTCTATCTCTCGAAAGTTTAGTTAGAGTCCTTAGCTTATGAGTTTTATGAGAGAGTGCCTGAGACTGGATCCTTTCTTGTTGCCATCTTGGCTCCACCCCCCTAGAGTATGAAAGATTTCTATACCAATTGAATGTGTATGTTATTCCCTCTCTGAATCAATTTTGATGAGAGTAAGACTCACTCACACCTCCTCAGATCCCCCTTCTGCCACATTGAAATCTCTTTTATGTGAAATAACTTAGCCCATTCTAATTGATGCTTTTTTCTATATTTTCTTCATGAATATATTTTGTAAACATTGATTAATCCAGAGGTATCTGAGCTGTAGTGTTAGTTAACTTAGTGAACCTCTCTCTCTTGCTTATTGAAATAAGGATTTGTTTTAAGATAATGTGCAATAAAAGAATTGTATTTTTAAAAGTTCATGTTTTTTATATCCTAATTGTTAGTTAATTTCTTTCATTAAGATCTCTATCAAAAGCCAATCTGGACAAGTTCAATTTTCTCTTAGTTTGAGGATTTGGGATTAGTGAAATGAGCAGAGTTGGATTTATTTGAGTCATAGAAGTAGTTATTTCTTGCCTTGCATATATTGATTTTGTGTGTGTGTGTGTGTGTGTGTGTGTGTGTGTGTGTGTGTGTGTGTGTGTCAAAATGACACCCTTATGTCAGGGTCAGGATATAGTGTTTCCAAACAGTGGTCGATTGGACTGATATGAGCTCAGAAGCTTCTGCTACAGGTTGGGACACAAATAGTCCAAATAGACATTTTCAAATTTATACCAAATTACTCTATAGCATGCCAGTGGAATGGAAGACTCTAAAACTTGTAATTGTGTTAGAAGCAAGATTAGTAGCCAGGACTCACCAATGAGATCCCTGTGTTTTATAAGCAATTGAATTCTCCATGTGTTCCATTTTCTCATTATTTTATGACTATATATTTTTAGTCATAAGAAAAGAGTTAAGTTGGAACAGTGCTTAAAATATTGGATTTGGCGTCATGACCCAAAGACTTGAATTCAAATCTAGTTTTAGACATTTACAAGCTGGATAATCTCTTAACTTTTCTCAGCCTCAGTTTCTTTATCTGTAAAAATATCGCTAATATCTCACTGTGTTGAGAGGACTAAATTGTATCATCCATGAAATGTTTGGCAAACTTTATAGTGTTATATAATGTATCCCAAGAGTCTTAGTACAAATAAAATTTAAAACTGCACTAAGACTTTTGGAATACACTGCATACAGACTAATAATAATTATTAGATTACATTTAAAGCTGTGGAGATCACTAGTTTTTTGGGGGAAAAGCTCTGAGATTCATAGAATTCTCAGAGCTGGATGGGTCATTAGAGAACATTACATCTGTTCTCGCCATTTTAAAAATGAGGAAATTTGTGCATTAAAATCCTAGGAACAGCATTACATAATCGGTAGAGCACTGGACTTGGAATCAGGATGATTTTGAGTTTAAATCCTATCTTGGACTCTTTCTAGCTGTGTGACCCTGGATAAACTTTTAATACCTCTGGGTTTGATTTTCTTTATCTATAAAGCAAGATTAGTTTTTATAATATTGCTATAGGAGGAGTTGTTCCTTTGATTCTGCTCACTTCACTTTGCATCAGATCATAGCAATCTTACATCACTCTTTTTGTCATTTCTTCCAGCACAATAGTATTCCATCACAATTGTACCATAATTTGTTCAATCATTTTCCAATATGCACTTGACTATGAATTTTGCAAGAGTTTTGGTTTTCTTTTCCATTGGGAGGGGTGGTAGAGAGAAAAAAATAGATGCTTGTTGGTTAAAAAATGATTAATTTTTTTAAATAAGGAGACTAAGTCCTTTTCAGCTCTAAATATAAAACTCTGATTGACTCTTAGATTGTCTCTTAAGTTATTGTTATCAACTCCCCATCACTACCAAGAAAAAAAAAAACACCCCAGGTTCAGTTAGTGGCACAGTGGATTTAGCACAACCCTGGAGTCAGGAGGACCTGAGTTCAAATTTGACCTCAGATACTTAATAATTACATAGCTGTTTGACCTTGGGCAAATCATTTAACCATCCATTGCCTTGCCAAAAAAAAAACCTCCCTCCAAAAAAAGACCCAAAATTCATCAGTGAGCAAACTTCAGGAATGAGACTCACAACTTAATCCTTTTGGTTCTCCAGTGTCAATATCTCACCAGTAGTAGAAACCTTCTTAATTCCTTTTCTTTTTGTTTTAATCAATATTTTATTTGCTTTCCAATTATATGCAATAATAGTTTTTAACCACCATTTTCTGTAAGGTTTTGAATTTTACAACCTTTCTTCCACCCACCATTCCCTCCCATATACCCCCACACAAGGCAGTCTGGTGGTAATCTTTGCATTACTTCCATGCTATAGATTGATCAAAATTGAATGTATTGGGAGAGAAATCATATCCTTGAGGAGAAAATAAAATATTAGAGATAGCAAAATTATGTAGTACATAAAGGCACTTTGTTTAAACCCCACAGTTCTTTCTCTGGTTACAGATGGTATTCTCCATCATAGGTGCTCTAAAATTGTCCCTGATTATTGCATTGATAGAATGAGCAAGTCTATTAAGGTTGATCATCACCCCATGTTGTTGTTAGGGTATAAAATGATCTGGTTCTGCTCATCTCACTCATTATCTGTTCATGCAAGTCTTTCCAGGCTTCTCTGAATGCCCATTCCTCTTGGTTTCTAATAGAACAATAGTGTTCCATAATGTACATATATCACAATTTGTTCAGCTATTCCCCATGATGGACATTCACTTGATTTCCATTTCATTTTCTAGCTTATTTGATTTTTATTATAACAATTTGAAGTATCATTATTGACTTTATTACTTTTACTTGACAGATAAAGATCATGAGGTCCAGAGAATTTTAGTGACTTGTCTAAGGTCTTAGAGTTAGAATTGGAACAAAATCCCAGGGCTTCTGGGGCTCAGGCAAAAATGACCTTTCACGATATGGGCCCCAAGGGAGGTGGCAGCTGTGGGAAGGAAACATATCCTTTATCCTGCTTAAAGCATGATGTTTGGAGGCAAAGATTCTGCCATCTCTACCAGAGCTGGATAGGGAAAAAAGAGTGTCAGGGATGAGGTCCAAAGTATAGACAACAATGGAAAAACTTTTACTATTGTTTGAAGAAAGGGAGCTGAATGTGCAGAAGAAGGTGGAGCCTTAGTGGATGAGTTGGTAGTAGATACTATTACAGCTGGGGCTAGACAAGAAAGAAAGTGTCATTGGGAAGCTACTATTGTCTTTTAATTTAATTGTTCCTGTTGTGGGGCAAAGCCCCTATTGCCTAGTCTACTTAAAGATTGTAACCTTTTAAATTTTGCAAAGCATTTTGTTGTCATTAATTCAAATGAAACTTGCTATAACCCCATGAGGTAAATATGGATATATATATCTCAGGTCCTGTTTAGTACCAGATGGAAGAGGTGCTTTCTTCTCTTCTAGTAGCCTAATTACCTAACCACCAGTAGCAAAGAATGGGGGAGGGCACCTAACTCCAACATCTCTGATTCCTAATGTCCCCAGGAATAGCTCTGCTTCCCCCATCCCAGGAACATCTTCCTTCTACTCCTTCACCCTGTTTCTTGAATGACAAGGATATAGCTAGCTGCAAAAACTTTCCAGAACTTGCAAATCTCATTTACCATGGGAGAAAGTAGGAGGCCAGCTTAAAAGCAGGTTTGCAAACTGTAGACTGATCTGCACAAATGATGGAAAAATCTGCTGAAGAATAACATTTTAGATCCTGTTTTTCCAGGATCTCATAATACTTTATGACTCAAAGTATACTCAAAAGTCACCTAATCCAATACAAAAATACACCTTCCTTTGGAAAGTGTGGAAAAATATATCCCTTTGTGCAATTTAATGTTATTTTAGCTCATTATTATAATAATAATGATTAAAATCTGACATTTACATAGTGCTTTAAAATTTGGAAAACACTTGAAGTATTATTTCACACGAACCTTATAACAACCCTGCGTGAGAGATTCTGTAAGTGCAAATCATTGTTCAGAGGAAAGTTCCGAACTAAGATCTTCCTGACTCCACATCTAATACGCTTTCTGTTTTAATGCTCTATCGTTTGGGTGGCACATTGGTTAGAGAGCTGAGCTAGAGTTAGGAAGACCTGAGTTCAAATCCAACTTCAGACCCTTTCTAGCAGTATAACCCAGGGCAAGTCACTTAACTAATCTTTGCATTCTTCAGTTTCCTCAATTGTAAACTGGAGATAATAATAGCACCCACCTCAAAGGGTTATTATGAGAAGTAAATGAAATGTTTGTAAACAGTATTTAGCACAGTGTCTGCCACACAGTGGGATCAATATAAATATGCAAGTTCACTATATAAATCCTTTCTCCCTATTGTTCACAATCATATAAAGTGCTAAATAATCTTGTGAAATTATTCGTATAGATTTTACGTTCAACTTCACATTACAACTCAACAACTGACTAATTAGTTATGGTTGTATTGTCATGGAACCTGGAGAGGAAGCATTTAAACAAATAATGTTAAAATCTTCCTATTTATAAAATGGAGAGAATCTCTTGCCCTAAGTGAATAGTGATTAATGCTACTACAGATTTCTATCACCATTCTGTTGTCACTGAGGACTCATTGTTGAGTTCAATCGGCTGTGAGAGGAATTCTAGGTCAATGGAAATGCTGATTAAGAAAATGGGGGGGGGTGGCTAGGTGGTGCAGTGGATAGAACACCTGCCCTGGAGTCAGGAGTACCTGAGTTCAAATCCAGCCTCAGACACTTAATAATTACCTAGCTGTGTGGCCTTGGGCAAGTCACTTAACCCCATTTGCCTTGCAAAAAAAAAAAGAAAATGAGTGGCTTCCCCCCAAAACTCCAAAAAGCCAACAAATTATGACTCTAGTCAAAATTTAGAGAGGTAGAACCCAAAGAAAGGCTGAGTGATACATTTTCCCAGTCCAAGATTACTTAAAAGTTCTTTGGGAAATTGTGTTTCATTGAGACTGGGGCTTGTAAAAAAGCCTCAACAGCTCAGCCCAGCCCATCCCAGCTCAGGAATCACCAGCAACAGCTTGAAGGGCCTGTAAGAGAACTCTACTACACCAGAATGAGTGTAGAGTGAGGAGCACCAGCCACAGAACCTGCAATGAGAATTGGGGGAAACCAGCCCGCAACTCCAGAACACAGCTCACAGACAGTAAGGGGGTCAAGGGAGATGGCAGCAAGCTCTCTGCTGTCCATGGGGCAGGACTTTGCTGTTTGCCCACACTCAGATCCAGGTTGCAGTTTGACCTTCCATACTAAAATAGCAGAGCTCCTCCCCCCAGCTCCAGGGCAGAGGAGAGTGCCTGTGATCATCTACATATCAAAGGATAGGTAAGAGAGCAAATGGCCTTGGAGGAATAAAGGTCCCAGTGGGGTGTACCAAACCCCCCCCAAGCTGGTGTCTCAATAATATTCAAAAGCTCAGGAAGCACCCCAAAACCAGGCACAGGCTGGAGAAATGAGTAAACAAAGAAAAAAGAGGAACATCATTGAGAAATACATTATCTATGATCCCAAGAAGGATCAAAATTCTCAATCTGAAGATGAGGAAGTACAACTCCTGCATCTAAAGACTCCATGAAAAATGGCAGTTGGGCTCAGACAGTGACGGAACTCTAAAAATATTTTGAAAATCAAGTAAGGGAGATAGAAGAAAAATTGGAAAAAAGAAATGACAGATGCAGGAAAAACATGAAAAAGAAGTCAGCAGCTTAGTCAAGGAAATCCAAAAAAATGCTGAAGAAAATAGCATGTTAAAAACCAGCATAGACCAAATGGATAAAACAGTTTAAAAATTATTGAGGAGAAAAATGCTTTAAAAAGCAGAATTGGCCAGATGGAAAAGTAGATAAGAAAGCTCTCTGAGGAAAACACATCCTTCAGATGTAGAATGGACCTAAAGGAAGCTGATGACTTTACAAGAAGTCAAAACATAATACTTCAACACCAAAAGAATGAAAAATTAGAAGACAATGCAAAACATCTCATTGAAGAAACAACTGATCTGGAAAACAGATTCAGGAAAGATATTTTAAAAATTATTGGGATACCTGAAAGTCATGATCAGGAAAAGAGCCTAGACCTCATTTTTTAAAGAAATCCTACAGGAAAATTACCTTGATAGCCTAGAACCAGAGGGTAAAATAGAAATTGAGAGAATCCACCAATCTTACCTGGAAAGAGATAAAAAAACAACCCCCAGGAATATTATAGCCAAGTTCCAGAACTTCCAAGTCAAAGAGGAAATACTACAAGCATCCAGAAGGACACAATTCAAATATTATGGAGCTGCAGTCAGGTTCACACAGGACTTAGCAGCAACTACATTAAGGGCTCATAGGGCTTGGAATATAATATTCCAGAAGGCAAAAAAAAAACTTGGAATGTAACCGGGAATCAACTACCCAGCAAAACTGAACATCCTTTTCCAGAGGAAAAGATGGGCTTCCAATGAACCAGGGGAATTTCAATTGTTCCTGTGAAAATGACCAGAGCTGAACAGGAAATGTAACCTTCAAGTGTGGGACTCAGATGAAGCATAGAGAATGGAGGAGAGGGGTAGAATATGGAGGACCTGATGATGGTGAACTGCATGTATTTCTGCATGAAGGAATGATGCTGATGATACTCATATGGAACTTCTCATTTGGTGGGGCAGGTACAGGGAGCTTTTGTAGATGCAGCACAGGAGAGAGCTGAATCCAAGGATATAGTATATTGTAAAAATGGAGTTAATGGCTAAAAGGGAAATGCACTGGAAGTAAGAGAAACAAGGGATGGAATAGATAGTTCATATTATTATATTTCATATTTCATATAATTCATATTCAGATATTTCACATAATAGATAATTTATTTTTTTATTTAAAAAAATTTTATTTTACAATGAGCTTTTGCAATGATATGGGGAAGGTGAGGGGGAATGAGGGAACCTTCACTACCACCAGAAATGGCTCGGAAACAGCAAATATACTCAATAGGTATAGACATCTAGAGTAAAAAGGGGGAAAGGGGGAAGGGGGGGATGTGGGTGATAGAGGAGAGGGTAGATCATAGGAGAGAACAGTCAGATTTAACACATTTTATTTTATTTTTACTTCTTGCAAGGGACTGGGATTGGGTGGCCTGTCTAGGACCATAGGTCTGGGTGGTTGCTGGGTCTCAGGGGTGGTATGTGGGCTCAGGGTCTCTTGGCCCCAATGCCGGTGATCAGTTCGCTGTGCTACTCAGTCACCCTACAGCACATTTTAGAAGAGGGACAAAGGGAAAGGAGAGAGACAATATAATATATGGTAGTGGGGAGGAATGGATGGAGGGAATTACAATTAGCAACAGCAAGAGTGCAAAAATATGGAAGTAACTTTTATAACAGACTTATCATAAAGAATGTGATCCACCCCGAGATAGAGCTGATGGTATCAGAACACAGACTGAAACTCATTTTTTCCCCCTTTCCTTTACTTCATTTATCATGAGGGTTCATATTTTTTGGGGGGGAGGAGGTATTAAGTTTACTCTTAAACAAGAATATTTAAGTAATGTATAAAAAAATCACTTGTACAAAAATATTCATAGCAGCTCTGTTTGTGGTGGCAAAGAATTGGAAATTAATGTAAATGTCCTTCAATTGGGGAATGGCTTAGCAAACTATGTTATATGTATGTCAGGAAACACTATTGTTCTGTTAGAAACCAGGAAGAATGGGAATTCAGGGAAGCCTGGAAAGATTTGTATGGACTGATGCTGAGTGAGATGAGCAGAACCAGAGGAACATTGTGCATCCTGGCAGCAACATGGGGGTGATGAACAACCTTGATGGACTTGCTCATTCTATCAGAGCAACCATCAGGGACAATACTTTATTTTTCTTCCTTAGGGATATGATTTCTCTCTCAACACATTCAACTTAGATCAGTGTATACCATGAAAACAATGTAAAGACTAACCCTCTGTGGGGGGTGGGGTGGGGGGGAGGGAAGCAAGATTAGGGGAAAAATTGTAAAACTCAAAATAAAATCTTTCTTTTTTAAAAAAAAGAAAACGGGTGAGGCATGGAGACTTGCCAAGTCCCGTGCTTCAGAGTCCAATTTTTGACTAAGCAGGAGAGCAGAAATCCTTTTTTTAAAAAAATGAACCATACATCTTGTAGCTTTTCACAATACCTTGTAAATCACCTGTTTTCCATGTTCCAAAATGAGTTACATGAAAGAGTTAAGATTCTCATTAAAATCACATAATCAGTTCATTCTAAGATTCTCCTAGCTCTTCAGTCTGTTTAATGCCCCAGGACAATGTTTGCTAAAGAATGCCATAACTTTAGTAGCACCTCATTAGCCCATTGGAGAGTAGTGGGAAGCTGCCAGCTACTTGCTCTATTTCTGCCAGGTCTCAGGGAGAGACAAATGTTTTCAAGTTTGCCTTTCACCCTCTCTTCTTATAATCTAGAGAACAAATACATAAAAATGCTCCAAGAGCATTAGTAAATATTTCAGTTTTAACAGGTGTGGCGCTCGTGAATTGGGTCTCTTTCATAGGGTGAGTGATTGTTAAAAAAAAAAATCTTGAATCTAACAATAACTACTATACTAAGCAATTGATTCAGACCTAGAAAGCCATCCGTGGAGCGATTGGGTATACAATCTGAATGCATGTTTAAGGTATAAAAAGATCAGAATCCAAGTTTACATCTTGAGTTTGTATGTTACACATGCTCTCATTGTTCCCCACAGTCAGTCACTATTTCCTTGAGACATTTCTAATCTATTGTGGACTTAGTGAATTCTCTCATCCCAATAGTGCCAGTTAAGATTAATGGCGGACAATAGAAACAGCAGTAAAAATCAGAATAACAATAATAACTGATATTTAACTAGCCAGTTTAATGAACTTTTTATCTGGTCAGTTTAAAGTCTTCAACATGTTTTATATACATTATCTCATTTGATCATCAGAGTCCTCTAAAATTCTTGTCCTAATTTCCAAATTGTCCTCTGAGAATAAACATTTAATTGGAAACAGTGTTTTCTGTAGAGGTTTTTTTGTTTTAGTTTTTTTTACAAGGCAGTGGGATTAAGTGACCAGCCCAAGGTCACACAGCTAGGTAATTATTATGTGTTTGATACTGGATTTGAACTCAGATCCTCCTGACTCCAGGGCTGGTGCTCTATCCACTGTGTCACCTAGCTGCCACTCTGTAGAGTTTTCTTGCTAGGAAGTTTCTATTTTAGAGGTCAAAATGTATGTTTTATGTAGTCTTGTTCCCCCCTTAATGATCTTGGCTCCTGTCTAGATGGTGCTACTATGAAAGTAGAAGAATCAAGCAGATGGTAGTTAAGTTCACCAATTGATGGCATCTTTTGTACTTGGTTCTCTATAATCATTTTTGGAGACTAATGAAGAGAATCTGGAAGAGACTTGAATGGTCCATCTTGTTCCCACTAATGAGCAAACATGGAGGCAGGATTGAGCAGCTTCTGAATGACTCCCTGTTCCCCTTCCTCCAAGATTCTATGATTTCCTGGAAAGTGGAAGCTGAGAAACAATCACAACTAGGCCTCTGACCTGGAATGGATATATTATGCTGGTGAAATCCAAAGAAGCCTGAGGGAACTCTCAAGTTGGTTAAAGAGATTTGAGTCCAAAGATGTTGTCTTCTTTGGATTACAAATAAAACTAACTCTGGCTTCAATGAGCTTATATTTCCCTGAGTAAAATTAGTAAAATTGTGAATAAGTACAATTTTTTTTACAAAAATATAATGGAAGAGAGTGCTAATAAGAGATTCATAGAAGGTTTTATGGCAGACTTGGAACCTAAGCAGAGTCTTGAAGAAAAACAAGAAAATGAATGGAAGGACAGAGATGGAATTTCAGAGTTTAAAATCAGGAAATGGTACAAGTTAAGGTTGATAGGAAGACCTAAGATGTGACTAATCCTCTGTGTAGCTAAGCAATAGAGGCAAGCCACTGGTCATAGGAGTTGAAAAGGTTGATTGAACAAGGAGGTCATGACTTTTGAGGAGAAATTATCATTGTATGGTGGTCTCCAAGTATGAGGACGGTGGTGAGATTAGAGAGAAATACTTAAAGGAAGGTATTGAGCTTCAGGCCTGACTCAAGATTTCAAAGTTGGCCTGATTTCAAATCTGACCTCAGATTCTGATTAGCTATTCTGATTAGTGACCCTAGGAAAATCATTTAATCCAGTTTGCCCCAGTTTTCTCATCTGTAAAATAAACTAGAGAAGGAAATGGCAAATCACTCCAGTATCTTTGCCAAGAAAATACCAAATGGGGTCTCACAAAGTTGGACTTGACTGAAATGACTGAACCACAACACTGAATTGTTTGAGGAAGGAAGAAGAAAAACCTTACCTGGAGGCTAACAGCAATATCATAAGTATTCAACAAGGATGTAAGGTTGGTTCAGTTGAATGCTTCTCTCTTCCCCCTCTATCCACCTACTACTCACACTATAGGATCATGCTCTTGAGAAGGGTATATTGACTCACAACAGCGGAAAGTCCATTAAGCCTGAGGAACCCTAACTAGCAGTACAGTGAGTTTACCTTAAGTGACCAGGAAGTCATATCCACAATTCAAGTTTTAGTCCTCCTGGACCAAGTTGTGAAGACAATTTCATGCCTCCTTCACAGTGTTAAGAATCCAGATCAGGTAAGAGAATGGAGTAAAAACCTCAGGGGAGGAGATGTAAAGTGATGGCAGCAGAAGAAGGGTCTGCAAATGGCAGTGGCAAACAAAGAACAAGATGGGGAACAATGAACAAAGAAGGGAACAAAGTTGGCAGAGGTCAACTACTCTTAGTCAAGTATGTTAAGAGATGTAAGAAAAAATAAATAACCAGCACAGGAGATCTTGGGTTGGTGTGTACATCCTAGCCTACTCTGGTTGAGAGTCATGATTGCAGGCTCCATTATACAGCTGAAAATTCATCACCAGGAAAGGTTATGAAATTGTCTTCATATCTTGGTTCAGGAGGACTAAGACTTGGCTATTGGACATGACTTCCTGGTCACTTAAGGTAAACTTACTTTACTGGTAGTTAGGGTTCCTCAGGCTTAAGGGACTTTCCACTGTTGTGAGTCAATAAGCCCCTTCTCAAGGGCATGATTCTATGGAGAAAGAGAAGGTGGGTAGAGGAGGCGGAGGAGGAGGAGGGAGGCATCCAACAAAATCAACTTTACATCCTTGTTGAATACCTATGATATTGCTGTTAACTTCCTTTAAGTTTCATATTGTCTCTTTACTAAACAACCCTGAGTTGGGACCCACTCTGAAGGGTAAACATACCATTTTTCAGAGATCAAGTTTTTATGAATACAAGAAGAAGGATAGGGGGTGAAAAGTCTGTTGATGATCAAATTGGCACTCTAAAGGGCACAATGGAAGGAGGGGACAGAGAAGGAGAGGGTCTGAAGACTGATAGGTTTGTAGATAAGAATGAAAGCACAGAGTTTAACATTGGGAAAAAGGAGATTCCTCCCAGGAGATGAGATTTCAATCTTGCAGACCTTCCTCTACCTATATTTCTCCAGGAAAATTTCTAAAATCTTAGATATGAAACATAACAAATTTTAAATTTTTTAAAAAAGTCCAGATGGAGGCAATACTGAGCCAGAGAGAAAAGATTCCAGGATTGAAGCATATGAATTCAGAGTTCCTTGTGTCAGGAGGGGAATTCTCTGGACCTGGGGCAATATTAGTTTCTCTCTCTGGTTCTAGCACTATCTTTAAAGAAAATTCCAGGGAAATCTCTAAAACAAAGTTCAGGTGTTCTTGTTTAGAGTTTCTTCAAAGTGGGTAATAGTGTCCCTCCTCAGTCTTCCACAGAAATTGCATAAGATTTAAAGGATTCACAGGTGGACATGAATAAACACAGAAATACAAAAAGTTCAAATAGCCCTTTGCACTCATTAACCTACAAAAAAATCATTTCTGGAACTTCTGAAGACATTTCCTATTCCTCAGGTCAGTGGTATCCAAGTCCACCACAGTTTTCATGCAGAGTGATCAAGAATTCATAAATTTAGTCCTCCAGCAACAGAATTATCCTGTCTGTATTCTCCTTTTGTGAGAAGCATGCTGTTGAATAAATAATCCTTCTATAATCTATTTGGTGCTCAAGTTTAAAACTCAAGAATTCTTTATCTCAGGATATCCCACAGAAGAATCTCAATTAGGATCTAATCTCTCTGATTTATTCCCAGAAGAAGGAACAATCAGAAGAAGACACCTGAAACTGGAAAGTCTGGGGATTCATGTCTCTTGTTCAACTAGGCAAGCATGTGTCTTTCACTGGTCATGTGCTTCTGGGCTGCTGACAATAGTGGAGAAAAATTCCTTCCCCATCTTCTTTCTGTATTACTAATGAAGGGAAAGCTTGTGAAAAATAAGGGTCCAAAATGGGACTGGAGCTTTCCTCAGTTTTTTTCTATGGATTAACAGAAGTAAAGAAGTTACTCTTTCAAGAGATCAGTCCTCATAACTTTTAGTCAGCAGTATGTGACATTTTGAATATAACAACGGTTTTTCATGCTGACTATAAAATGGAACAGATGAACACTCATCATCTATAATAGATGGCATATATTTATATCTATGATGTATATACAAATATGTAAATAAATATATTATATATTACATATATAACATAGATACATAGAGGTGTGTCTTATTTTTCTGTTTATATAAGGGATATAATATGTATTATAATGTGGAGATTTTAGTTATATTAATATAATAGTAGAGATAGAAATATAGATAGTTGAATTTAGAGAGTGAGAGATAGATAGATAGATAGACAGACAGACGATAGATAGATGGATGTTTTCTTTAAATCACTTTCTGGGGCCAACATTCCAGTCCTGTTTATGTTCCTACTTAAAAATGATGGTCAATACTTAAGTTATTAACATAATATACAAGAGATTCATTTTAATTCTGCCAAACCAATATAAATATTTATAATTTATGTCCCTTTAAATTTTTTTTTTAAATGTTGTCTTTTGGTGGGGAGACAGGGCATTAAATGTGGAGAAAAAAAGGACCTGGGTTTTAGCCCTGACTCTTATTTACTAGTTGTGGGATCTTGGGCAAGTCACTCAACCTCTGAACCTCAGTTTTCTTATCTGTAAAAGGAGAAATCCTCCTGTGACTCCTTTTTGCTTCTAGGATGAAATGAAAACATTTCTATTTCTCATTTAATGCCTTTCACAATATGGTTCTTCTCTACCTTTCCAGACAAATTAGATATTACTCCCCTTCACATGTTACCAGACTGGTCTTCTTGTTCCCCCTCAGCCATAACAATCTTTCTCACATCTTTGTGATTTTATCCAGGCTGTTTCCTGTTTCTGGACTCGTTGCCTTACCTTTGTTTCTCAAATTCTCTAACCTCTTTCAAAGGTCAAGAACTTGACACTTTCTAGCTGGGTAACCCTGGGTAAATCCTGATGACTTAACTCAATTATCTTGCCCCACCCCCAACAAAGAAAAAAAGCTTAAGGATCACCTCTTGGAGAAGGCCTTTTCTGATCTCCACCCACTCCCAATACCCACCATGGCTAGTACCTCTACCTCTCAACATTGTCATGGTACTATATATACTATACATATATTATCTATTTATATAATACATATGCTTATAAAATACTATACATGTATCTATTTATAATCTATAATAATATATATGTAATCTATTTCAAATCATAGAACCATAGATTTAGAGCTGGAAGGGATATTAAACCTCATCTAACTGAAGAGGAAACTGAGGTACAGAGAAGTCAAATATCATTCAGTGTGTCCAACCTCCTCATTTAACTGAAGATGAAACTGAGGTACAGAGAAGTCAAATGTCTTTCAGTGTGTCCAACCTCCTCATTTAACTGAAGATGAAACTGAGGTACAGAGAAGTCAAATGTCTTCCAGCTACATTGCTTCTGAGATAGAATTTTAACAAAGTTCTTTTGACTGTTTAGTGCCCTTTTTACTATGCCACACCGTCTCTCACTTTTATCTTTGTATCATCAGTTCTGGGTTTAATGTCTTATACATTTTTTTCCCAGAAAAGATTTATGATTTCAGTGGTAGAAAAATCTCAGTGGATAAATTCTCTCCATCAAAGCACCAGTTCTTCATTTTATGGTCTCGGAGAGTTGCCTGGGACACTGCGAAGTTAGATAACCAGTCCAGGCTCATCTATCCAGTACTTGTCAGAGGGGGAACTTCCTGACCTCTCAGAAACTGATTCACTACCCCCTATGCCAGTCTGCCTCTTACTTTGCACTCAGTAGGTACCTAATAAATGTTTGTTAATTAAATTAAATGTCTGCTAATAAATATAAATTGTTTATTCTGGTATTTAAATAACTCCATAAATCTGCCTCCCATCTTTAAAATCTTATTTTATATGACTTTTCTTCCTGTACTCTGTTGCAGCCAAGCAGTCCTGTTAGCTAATTTCTCCAATACAGTGAGTCTTCCTCTACCTATATGTCTTTGCACAAGAGCTCCTCCATGAATTGCACCCTCTCCCCTCCACCTCCTTGAGCTTCCTTTCAAATCACGCTCAGGTGCTACTGTCTACTTGAGGTTTCTCCTGTGCCCATTCCATCTAATTATCAGAATTCTTTCCTGCTAGAAATGATTTTGTATTCCTTTGCATATACAGTCAGTATTAACTGTTTTGCCATTATGCTGTATCTTTATGTCATAGAAGGGACAGATCTGAGTTCAAATATGACCTCAGACACTTCCTAGCTGTGTAATCCTAGGCAATCATTTAACTGCTGTATGCCTCAGTTTTCTCATTGGAGATTATAATAGTACTTACCTTTCAGGGTTGTTATAAAGATAAAATGAGAAAACATCTGTAAAGTTCTTTGCAATTCTTAAAGCCTAAATGCTAGCTATTATTATTAGAACATAAGCACCCCAAGGGCAGGGACAATTTTATTTTCCTCTTTGTATTATTAGTACAATACTTTGCACATAGCAGATAATTTCATTTGCATCAAATTAAAAATGAACAATTTGGGAATTATCCATATCATTTCTCTACATTTAAACATGAGCTCCTTGAGTTCAGGAATCTTGTTTTTTCCCCTTTTTTTGTATCCACAATACCTAGCACAGTGCCTGATACATATAGTAAGCAGATAATATATGCTTGTAAATTGATTGGTTGATTGGGTGTATGCATCAAGTCCCTTATCTGTCCAATCTATAGCCAATGACATTTCCCCAAATTCATGACTATTTACCAATCTAGTTTTACTTTCTTTCTAGGTTTCCTTAATTTCTGGCCTGTCTAAGAACTTGAATAATCCATGAATAATCTATTGCTCCAGTGCTGTAGGGACACAGTGAGGGTATTAGGCCATAAATAGGAAATGAATTTACAATCTCAATTAAAAAAGGAGTTGAGAAAAAACTTTTGAAATGAAAACAATACAAACACAAATCATATAACAACACAAAGTATACAACAATACAAAGCATACATGCCACTTTTTTTGTTTTGTTTTTAGTGAATTTTCCTCCCCCCCCTCCCAGGTTGTAATGAAAGCTCTCTAACCAACCAGAAAATAGTATCAACAAACAAACAAACCAAAAAACCCAAACCATCTGTTACTCTGATGCCAGTTAACATCTTTTTTCCTGCAAATTGTGAAGCTAATGACTTCCTAAAAGCAACCTACAAGTCAATTAAATTCAATAAACATTTATTAACTATCTACTAAGCCAAGCATTGTTCAGATATAAGACAAAACCAAAATTTTTCCTACTCTCAAGGAGCTTATATTCTAATGGGGAAAAAAAACCATGCTCATGGATAAATGCAAAAATTATATAGACGTACTTACATACACACACGTATGTATACAAAGTGCTTTCTAAGGAGTCAGGAGCATGAAGGAGAACAACAATAACTGGGAGAATGAGGAAGAACCAGATCAAGAGATAGCCATATTTAATCAAGTGTGATCATTTATGAAATATATTTTTCTTCTTTGGTATTTCTCCTTTCAATCACTACATTCATATCAATTGTCAACTGATATAGTGGAGAAGACTCATACTCAAAAAAGCCTTTCATTAAGAAATCTGGTTTAGAGATGTTCATCCCATTCCAGTTGAGTTAAACAATAGACAATGTCTATATAATAGACAAAAGGTTGTACATTTTGTTTTCCCACATGCCCCACAGTCCACTGTTAGTGTCGTTAGGCCAAGATACAGAGAGACATCTAGTGGTCATTTAACACCCCCTCCCCTCCCCCCAGTGCCACTATTACTAGTAGAATAGACAAATAGAACTCTATGGATTTTTTTTTTTTAAATCTGAAAACCTGAATGGAGCATTGCCTATCCAAAGTCTGAGGTTATTTGAGGCCAAAAAATGGGATAAAAAGTGAAACAGAATCAGTCACCTGTATAGTTCTGTTTGGTTGGATATTAGATAAGTAAGACAAAACTCCTGAATGATTGATAGCTGTGTCAATTTTATCTGAAAGTTTTGACATCCTATGACCCAAAGTGAGGTGAAGAATGCAGTGACATTGGAATAATTTTTAGATTGAAGCTTACTGCTGCTTCTAAAGAATCAGATAATCAAACCCAATTTAAGTTGGGAGGGGTTGAATTATCAAGTGAATTGTTTCAGTTCTCTACTTGTTTTCTAAGGGTAGGCCAAGTCAAAGATATCTCCCATGGTTTTGTCGACGTGAAAAAGAAAATTTCTCAGTGGATTATGTTTATCAGACCCAACTGGTTCTTGCAACTGTGAAGTTACATAAAAGGAAAGCCAAAAACTAGCTCTGTGAGCACATAGATAATTGTAAAGGAGACCGAGACTTAAGAAGCTAAATCCTTTAATGCATTGTTAATGACTGGCAGAATTTTAGGACTCTACCAAATGTACCCTATCTCCCCAGCTCCTTCTTTTCCATATCAGAAATCCCGCTAGCCCTGGCAGAAGTAAGGCTCAGGATGAGAGTGGGGGTAGGAAGTCCCTTGGAAATCTGGCCTGGATGACATCTAATCTAAACATTTCAAACTCTTTAGAAAGAGAAAACCTCTTCAGAGAGCAAAAAACTCTCAATAGCCTGAGTTCTCTTTTCAAGAGGTTCAGGAAAAATCTGGCAGCTACCACTACAAGGGGAATATAGCAGCCAGGTATAAACATTTCCTCCTGAGAAATTGGAAACTCCACTGTGGCAACAGAATACAGCTAATCCCAGGAGATAGAGGCTTGGATTCATCAGTGCAAACCATCAGTAGGACTAAGATTTTCATTCAACCAGATTTTTTTTTCCTTTTAGAATTGTCTAGCTCTTTTGATATTTATTGCATAGTCTAAACAAGGTGGGTGATAAATTGAATTTTCAATTTTTCAGATTGACTATATAAAATTATAGACTAAGCAGAATTAGGAAGAATATAGAAACTGACAAGACTCCTAATGGGACGTCCCTGTGGGTCACAATGTCATTTAAGAATAATGTGACTGGAGGTTTTAACTCACCAAAAGTGACAGAATGACCCCATAACTCTAGTTTTACTAGATGGAGCAGATACCTAGGATTCCCTCTGTTTTGGAATGAATTGCAAATAGAAAGTCTTTTGATTCTTCTGAGGCAGATGTATAACAAATTACTCTAAACAACTGAGGGAACTGATGGCAAACCATATCCTGCTATTAGGGAAGTTTGGGAGAAATGTCAGTCTGCTATTTAGTCAGATCAGCTTGCAACCCACATACTTGAACATGGTTAGTGTAAAATAAATAAGTCTGGGAGAGAAACGATGGTGCTGAAAGAGCCAAAACCACTAAGGAATGCCTGGGGTGAAGGGCCAAGCATGAAGAGGTGGTAGAGGCAACAGAAGGAATGACTGGCCATCTGACACATGTTCATGCTTAGTAAAGCCCCCATTAGGGATGGGAAATTTTAAAATAGTGCTGAGTCGTGGCTGCAACTAGGTCGATTTCACAATGGTGCATTCCCATGAAAAATGTTCTCATCCCATTCTATATTTATGTAGTTTATTCAGTTTGGTTCAATGAACTTTATTAAATGCTTGTAATGTGCAGAGAATAGTGCCAAACACAAGGGCAAAATCTCTTTGCTGATATAGAATTTTAATATCATAGATCTGCAACCCAATGGGACCTCAGATCATCTAGTCCAACCTCTTCAATTTAGAAAAGAAGACAATAAGGCCCAGAAGGTTAAGTGACTATCCTAAGACCACATAGATTGTAAATCTCATCATCATGGAATATATCGTCTGGTAGGGGAGGAGTATATAAGACACATCCACAAGTAAATATAACAAATAATAAATATATTAAATAAAAAAAAATTGGGGGGATTTGTAATATCTAGAATTTGTAATTGCTATTTTACTTAAAATAAAACTAACCAGCCTTCCATCACTTTTGCCTCTTTCTCTTACACTCCATAAATCCTGAAGACATTTTTTTTCTTTTTCCTCTTTAATAATTTCTTTGGAGCATGTTGTATGCTCTTTTGTCTGATCCCAAGTCTACCTTGCCAACCTAAAATTCTTCCAGGCTACTATTGTAGATATTCTGATTTAATTTTGCTAAAGGCTAAAATTCCAGCTCTTAGCACAGAACCATAGTAGGTTCTTAATAAATACTGATTTATTGATTGTCTTTCAAATCTTATGCTTCATTTTAACTAAAGCTGAATATATATTTGCAGGTTTCTGAATTCACAGATGCCACATCGTTGTTTTTAAACTATACTCTTTATTATTAAAAAACATCCACAAGGAAAAAGAAAGAAAAGAAAAAGAAAACTTTTTCAGTTCAATTCTATTCTCAAAAATTCCACCAATCATAAGCATTTTTTTGATGGTACATTGGGAGCAAAGATATATAAGACAAAATCCTTATTTTCAAGCACCTTATACTATAGAGGCAAGATAGTATAATGGACAGAGCATAACACTTGGAATCCAGAGGGCTTGGGCTCAAATCCTCATATGATTTCTGGCTGTGTGACTTTGATCAAGTCATTTAAGTTTAGGTTCCCCATCTCTAAAATGCACTGTAACAAAATTGACACTGTGTATCAAATGGCAGATTTATAAAGTATTTAGTAGAGCCTTTAGGATTCATCTAATACAAATTCCTCATTTAATATTTATCTAATGACAATGGTAGTCATTTACCTGACCCTATTCATCAAGAGAATCAGGCATTGGAAAGTCCCGTGAATTCCTGAGAGATTATGTGCTCCACCTTGATCAAGAGGGTATATTAAGTGACAAATGCCCTATATTTTCAGAAGAGTGATTTTTTTTACTTTTTTTGTAAGGCAAACGGGGTTAAGTGGCTTGCCCAAGGCCACACAGCTAGGTAATTATTAAGTATCTGAGACCGGATTTGAACCCAGGTACTCCTGACTCCAGGGCCGGTGCTTTAGCCACTGTGCCACCTAGCCGCCTGGTGATTTTTTTTTTTTTAAAACCTGCCCTACCTATTCCCTTCTCTCACCCCCTACCTCAGCTTAATGACTTTCTGGAGTAGATTTAAGCAGTTCATTGATCTCAACATTCCATTTAGTTGAATTTGCTTTCCTTCCTTCCTTCCTTGCTTCCTTCCTTGCTTCCTTCCTTCCGTCCTTCCTTCCTTCCTTCCTTCCCTCCCTCCCTCCCTCTTTCCATTCTTCCATTCTCTTCTTCCCTCCCTCTTTCTCTCTCATTTCTCTCCTTTCTCCTTCCCTACATCTTCTTCCCTTCTTTTTTCTTCTCTCTTCCTTCCCTTCCCCTTCCCCCTCCCAACAACATAGGGTGATGATCAACCATGATGGATTTGTTCATTTCAGCAGTTAAATAGAGACAGTTTTAAAAGAGTTATCATGGAAAATACCATCCATATCCCCTGAAGAAATTGTAGAGTTTAAATGAAGACTAAAGCTATTACCTTCAATTTTTAAAAGTTATCTTACGTATTATGTAATTTTGTTATCTCTGTTTTCTTTCTTTTGGATCTGATTCTTCTCTCACAGCATGTTCAATTTTGATCTGTGTTTAGCATGATTACAAATGTAAAGCCTGTATCAGATTGCCTTCTGTTGGGGGCGGGGGAGAGGAAGGGAGGGAGGGAGAACATTGTATAACTCAAAACGTTGCAAAAAAAATGATTGGTAAAAACTACCATTGTATGTAGTTGGAAAAACAAAATATTTATTTAATAAAAATTTTAAAAAAAGATTTCTTCTACTTTGGAGAGCCTTTGATTCTAGAATAGTAATAAACAAGGAGAATAGCATGTGATAAAACTAGAAAGCTAGGTTGGAAGTAAATTCAGTGTAGATTTTGCTCAATCTCTTATATCCTCTACATCTCTAGTGGTGTACTATGAGAATTGTTGTTCATAGTCATACTCCCAAAGCCTATTAGACTTTTTGAACCATTCAAGAAAGATTGAGTCCTCTGCTACAGTTTTAGGGTTTTGTTTATCCTGTATTCCTTGAAAGTTGGTATGTAAATAAATATGTGAAGCATAAAAATAGCACATTACACATATGCATTGCACAGGGATAGATTGTAAATAAAGATGGTTAGTTAATCTCTGATAATTAGAATATTCAATTAGCCAGAATAAGGCTTTTCCTCACCCTACTGGGTGGGTGGGAGTTCCCTGTACATCCCTCTCCCATCCTAGTGGTGGTTTCTAATCCTTTTCCACTTGGCTTTCATATCTTACATTTTCCCTCTCCAGACCCTGACATGTCTGAGTAACTGCCATTTACTGAGAGTTACTCAAGGTAGAAGAGTCCTAGTGAATGATAAAAACAATTAAGTCTTGGTTAGTGGTTTTTTTTTTTGTTTTGTTTCTTTTTTGGTGAGATTCTCTTGCCCCTGTGCTCCTACCAAAGATATTCTTAAACCAGGACGCATATGGCCTCACACCTCTGAAATGAGATCTCTTCTGTCATAACTGAGAAAAACAGCTAGTGTCATCCCCTCTCTCCTGACTGATTTCTGCAATGTCCCCTGAGAGACATGGAGCATATTCAGATCCAGATGGAGTTGTTTAATCTGAACTGCTGGTGAGGCAGAGAATTAATAGATCAAGTGGCAGAGAGGACTGAGCAAAATGGTGCATGCTAGAGAATAGAGACAAGGTCACACACAAGCAGTGAAGTACTGACATTTGGGCTTTTGCAGCTCTTATAAAAGACAGCTGATAATACAAAGCTGATGCTGAAATCCAGTCTTCATTTCAGATATTTAAATAGGACGAGTATAATTGGGTACCATCATGGACTTTTTTCCTGCCAGTAGGTGGTAGCTAGCATTTGAATACTGAGAGCATATCCTGCCACCCTATTAAAATCCAGACTGTTACTATCCAGAGGTGGAATAATGTTGTTCTGGCTTTCTGCAAATTTATTTTGGGTTTTCTTGGAAAAGATACTGAAGTGGTTTCTTATTTCCTTCTGTAGCTCTTTTAATAGACGAGGAAACTGAGGCAAACAGGATTGAGTCACTTGTCCAAGGTCACACAAAGTGCCTATGATCAAATTTGAATTCAGATCTTCCTGACTGCAGACCCGGTGCTCTATAATACTGTGTCATCTAGTTGCCCAAAAAGGATACAATTTAAGGAAGGTTTCAAAATCTGCTCAATTCTCACTCCCACTATATGATGTTTTTTTCCATATTTTTTTTTCAAATTATCTTTGTGATAGTAATATAAAAGAAATTTGCAGTCCTCAAAATACTCTATAAATATAGTCCTCATGATGATAATGAGGATGAAGGTGAAGAGAATGAGAATAATTTGGCCCTCCCTCAAGTTTCTAGGGACTAGTGAGAAAGCTTTCTAAAGAAAGGGAATTTCAGACATAGATTTGAGGTAGGAGGATTTGGGACAAAAGAGGATAAGATTTGTCAGCAAAGGGAGTATGAGTAGAAGAGATGCTTGGATTTGAGAGCATGGATTTGAGGTAGGAGGATTTGGGACAAAAAATAAGATCTGTCACCAAAGGGAGTATAGGTAGGTAACACAGGAGTCACAGTCATGGAGATAGAACAATAGAGACTGGTTCAATGGAGTAGAAATTGGACTGAAGCTTTGAAGTATGATGGTTGAAGGGAAACTTCTTTTCCATTCCTATTTCTCCTCTGTCTGTCCTTTAGGGTAAAATTAGAAAAATAAAAAACATAATTAGGTCCTCCTCTTTTTTCTGAACATCAAAAGTGATGTTATTTTGAAAACTTGGTTTTTTTTTTTAAATAAAAGAGTCTATTCTTATTGCCTGTGGGCATGTGAGACCAGAATGGCTTTGAAGGGTTTGGAATTGTACAGATTATCTTTGTCAGGTTCCTAAAGTTCTGGCATAGGAGGTTAATAGACCTCTGTGGGATAGGTGATTAAGTCACAGTTTAGTTAGAATCTCCATGATAGCACAGGTACAACCAGGCTCCCATTTACCTAAAAAGAAGGGGAGTTAGGATACTTTATGGAAGAAAGTCCTGTCTCTGATCTAGTCTAGTCCATGAAGATTTTTGACTCTATCCCTTTCTGATAGGGAAGGGATAGTTAGGATCTCAGACTCTCATGCTCCACAGCGGCCCCTAGCATTCAATCATGATGCAATTTTAGTCAACTCATTGCAACATCTATATTGTCATTCAGGTGATTCTCATTATTATTTGTATTAAAAATAATTAATTACTAGTGATTAAATTTTTAATTTAATTTTTACAATTTAATTATTTTATTAATTAAGCACTTCATGACTTAGTCATGATGTTTGTCCTTCATTCTCAAAGATCATGACATCAGGGAGGTGATACCATGACATGCATGAATTGGATTTGAGTGAGGGGGGCTGTTGCTAAGTCACCAGTCTCACTTTCTCCTTCCAGATCCATCTAGGTCCAGTGGCCAGATATGAATCAGGATGACTGGAGATGGCCCTCGATGTGAGGCAATCAAGGTAGGTTACATCGTTATTAAGGGTCTGAGATCAGATTTGAACTCAGGTCCTCCTGACTTCAGGACTGGTGTTCTACTCACCCGAGCCATCTACTGCCCTGTATGACATAGTCATACACCATCACTGGAAGAACCTTGTTAAAAAAAATGGAGATTATTTTAGGGAGATGCTTGGATTCATAGAGTGCATTGTACAACTTCCCAGAGACAATTAAGCCAGTTTTTTTTCTGTTCAATCCTGGGCCAAATCACTGTTCATTTATTGTGTCTATCCAAGTTATTTTATTATGCATATGTATCATATTCTATTATGAGAGGTGAATCTATTCTAAGGAGGATCTGGGACTTTTATCTTGTCATTTACTTTCCAAATCACCCTCAATCTTGGACAATTTAATCAATGAATTTATCCCCACCCAGACCTGAGTAGAGCTATTAAAAAGCCTGGACATCCATAATCTTCAGCCTCTTGATTTTTCAGTGTGCATGATTTAAAAAAACGTTTTTTTAGTTATTATGGATCTCATTTAGGAAGCTTTGCTTTTCTAGAGTTTGTTGTGATCTGTTTAATGTCACCCACAAAAAAGGATCATTCAGAAGTATTCATCATTTATAGGAAATATCTTCTTCATTTGAACTTGGTGTTAGATCTCCAGTCAGTGACAAACACCTTTGGCAGATATATATCTCCTTTTCCACACATCATGTGATAGTGATAATCAGAGAGTTTTCCAAGTTTTATATGTTAACAAAAGTTTGTGTAATTTTGACATGCTTAGTGAAGAACCTTTAAAATGTCATTTAAGTCTTCTGAATATATATATGTATATATATATATGTATATATACATATATATATATATATATATATATATATATATATATATATATATATATATATATATATATATATAGTGTACTGAGAGGCTGCCTCCCCTCCACTAATTGATGAAATTACAGAAGGTAGAGGGCAGAAAGGAGATAATGAGACATTAAAATTTTGAATGAAGCACAAAGTATTTACCCTTTGTTATTCCTTTATTTAATGTCAATAAGTTTTTAGTCAAGTTTAATATAACATAAAGATGGCTAGCCTTTGGAAGGATGAAAGATTTATTATGATTTCCTTGGATCTTCTCCAGGGAAGAGTTGAGGCCAGTGACTTTTCTGAGGACTGCAAACTCTGTGAGTTGAGGAGAATAAATAGAAGCATAAATAGAATAGTTTTACATATGGTAGACATCTCTGGGGGAGGGGAGAAGGAAAAAAGGGGAAAAAGAAATTTATGTGATAACTTTTTTGGCTATTTGGAGGGTATTCTGTAGAATAGATGTTGCAGAGAAGGTACCAACCTGCATAGATAGAGTAAGTATCCCAACCTGGAAATTTTCCAAATCAATGAAATCATGGGTCAAGTCCCCATTTTCTATTTCCTATCCTTTATTGATGATAATGAGATTAACTTGGTTTTCTCCTCAATCTTGTTCAGACCCTTCCAGGATGAAGGAGCGCTTTGTGCTCTACTCAAGTCTGGATGGGGATAAATTCATTGATTAAATTGCCCAAGATTGAGTGTGATTTGGAAAGTAAATGACAAGATAAAAGTCCCAGATCCTCCTTAGAATAGATTCACCTCTCATAATATACACTCCCTCTTTATTTAATTAACCAGTCAGAGTTGACTTCCACCCTCAGGAACACCCATTCTCCCACAGACATCTAAGCCTTGAATGGGTTTCATGAGTCCCTCCTTTTATTAAGATGCTAGTGTTTTTTAATAAAAAATGATTAATTACCCAGAAACTATGTCTTTTGAACTTTTTACTTGTTGAATGGCTGTCAAATGTGAAAATCCTAGACAATTATGGCATTCTCTTTATTAATCAGATTAGTTATACTGCAACAAAAAATAGGTAGTCTGATATGATTTGTTCTTGATGAAACCATACCAGCTCTTCAGGGCTCTCCTTTCTAAGGGTTCATATTTTTTTTTTATCAGTAATTGAAGTCAAACTCATAGGTCTATATTTTAAGACCTAACCCTCTTCCTTCTCTTGAGTACTAGAATATTTATCTTATTCTGTTCCTATATCCTCTCTTCTTTTCTTCTTCATTATTTTTTCACATATCTCTGATAGCATTTCATTAGGCATTACATTAGCTCTTAAAGTCATCTTTTGGAGTTAGGTATTCTTTGATGTCTTAAATTTTTATACAGTGTTTCTAATGTTTACCACTTTTTGGGGGGGTGCATTTCTGTGATTTTGTTAGTGTAGAGAGATACTCAACCAATAGAGGCCAGCAATCATTATGTAGCTAATAGTCTTAGGGAGATGCTCAAGGTCATCCAACCAATCAAAGGCTGGACTTGAGCCCAGATCTTAACTCCAAGGCCAACTCTCTCTCCACAACTGTATCATATTACCTTTCCACTCTACATGTAGGTGCTTAATCAAATGTTTGTTGAATTGCTTTTAGTTCTATTTTGATAAAAATGAATTTTTAATCTTCCCCCTGGAGTAGCTGAGTTAGACCTTAAAAACCAGCCATTTGATTTATAGCAGGGGAGCTTCCAGGGCCCTGAGGAGAGCCAGAAACAGGAAAACCCAGAGCAGCTGCCATTGTGACAGTTACTGGCAAGACAGGACTCTGAATTTAGCTCTTTCCCATTATTGAAAACTAAGTCGTGGGCTTCATTCATCCAAGCAATCTGCCAAACACCCTTTAGTCTCTAAACCCTAACCTGCCATTGCCTCTCTCTGCCTTAATGAAGAAATGTCCGAATGCAGGACCACAGGATTTAGAACAAAAGGGACTTCCCAGACCATCTCTTCTGGCTCTTTCATTTTACTCCTAGGAAGCATAAGGCTATAGGAGGAGCAGTGATTTGTCCAAAGTCACTCAGAACTAAGATTTGAACTTAGTCTTCTGACTCCAAAGCCAGGCATTTTTTTTTTTTGGCTAAATGACTGCCACCTTCAATGAAATATGGTCACAATTTCTATTAAGGGCAGCATCTCTCCATTTCTGTTTTTCTTTCCTGTATCTTTCTTTTTCTTTCCTCCATTCTTTTTACATTTTCCTGAAAATATACTTCATTGCTAATGTCATCCTCAAGGAGACTTGAAGGCTGGGTTTCTGAAGCACAAATTCTTGTAGTTCAACCAATCAACCAACTAATGGGTATTTAAGTATTTAAGCACCTTCTATTTCATTGCAGTGAAAGTACAAAAACAAAAAAGAAACCCAACCTTGCCCTTTAAGGTGCTTTCAATCTATAAGGGTGGGTATGTGGTGAGGAACATAATTTGGGAGGGAAGTCACTGATAGGTGGGAGGCTCAGAAAAGGCTTCTTGTGAAAGGTAGCGTTTGACTTGAGTCATTAATGAAAATGGAAATTCTAAGAGGCATTCTAAGAGGAAATTCCTTCCAAAAAGGTCCAAAGACAGAAGAGTGTTATATATGTAATAAGGACTGGAATACATTCATCTCTACTGCATGAAGTTGTTGCTGTGAAGAGAGTATTTAAAGGTCTATAAATGTGAATTGTCATTAAATATATACAAAATTATAGAAAATTTGGATCTTTGGACACCATAGTGCCCTATAAATGTGTCTATGCTAGATTTGTAGGAAAAGGTAGAATTTCTCAGTCCATCCAAGCATGGTATCCAGGAGAAGGATTTTTGTTTTTTTTGTCTTCTATTATTATTATTATTATTATTATTATTATTATTATTATTATTATTTGGTTACAAATTGTCTTTTGGTGAGAAGCAACATAGAATGGGAGTAGTGAGATGGTGCTATGGAATCAGGAAGACTCATCTTTATCTTAGATGAACAAATCATTTAACCATGTCTGCCTTGGTTCTTCATCTGGAAAATGAGCTAGAGAAGGAAATGGCATAGCATCTTTGCCAAGAAAACACAAAATGGCATCATGAAGAGTCAGATGTGATTGAAATAACTAAATAAAGCATAGCATGGCATTGTTTGAGCCAGGAAGTCTTATGTTAAAATCCTACTTTTCATACTATAAGATTAGAGGCAAATCACTTAACTTTATTCTAAACTTTGCTTTCCTGCTCTGTAAAATGTAATGGACACTGCCTGTATGTAAAGGGAAGAAGAAACCCTAGTTTAGAGTAAGATTTGGAAAGCACCTCAGAGGCCATTGAATCTAATGTCCCCATTCACAGATAAGCAAACTAAACCACAGGAGGCAGAATAACAAGAAAGGAAGTTGTTACAATAGTTTAGGGGAGAAGTCTAGGATTACAAGATGGAAGAAGTAGAACCAGGAGGTTCTACTTGGACCATCTAGCGCAACTCTCTCATTTTTTAGATGAGAGAACTGAGATGTGCAAATATTGATCAAAGTCATACTCAGCAAAAGCATCTGAGGCAAGATTTGAATCCAGCTTTTCTGACTCTATGACTCTTTTCCCTGCACCTGAACTGGATAGTTAATAAAGTTAGATTAATGGATGGAGAGATGTGCTGTTTCTGAGCAACGTGACATTTTTCAGATGCAGTCTTATGTTCAACTCAAGCTGTTTCCCTGCTGCGGTAGCTAAAAATAAGATATTCTTGTGGGTCCATCCTGGAAGACTTGAAATTGCAAACCACATGTGTATTTTGTCAGGGATTCATGTTCCTTTAAATATAAGGTAAAAACAAGCTGGTCACATGCTTAGAAAAATTTTTATAACCTATAGGCAAAGCTCCAGAAACACGAAATACTTATATTTATTTAAGCTGCAAAGAAAACTAAAACGTGGGCCAGGGAAACTCTGGATAATCAATTAGAGGGAGCACATTCTTCATATGCCCAAAGGGAAACTAAAGATTTAGTAGTGTGCTCCACTAAACATTTCATCTGACACCAAAGAAGGCAATTTTACCCTCTCATACAAAATCCCTTGATGCTATCAGAGACAGAATCCTGACTTTGAGAGGCGATTGGACTAATGCAATGTAGCTGTCGTTGTGGACATGAGCAACAATAGAAGAAATAGACTGGATCGGGCCAAGGTCAGTCGACTGCCTAGATGGACTAAGGCTGGAGGGAGGGAGGAGCAAGGTGCTTTTGAATTTAAGAGGACTGATATTCCAAGTCAGTCCAAGGGAGTAAATAAAAACAAGGAAGAACCACAGTAGGGGCAGGGAGATAGAGATTAAACCAAGGAGGTAATAGATTCGAATTTAGGCTAGAAGACTAGAGAGTTAGGCACATAGGCCAAAGGGTTTGTGTGAGAAAAGAACAAAAATTCCGGGAACCATGGGTGATAATTGAATTAAAAAGTTTGGAGAGACATGGAACACCAACAGAGTGAGTGGAATTTGATACTGAGCAATCAGAAAACTTCTTAAAATAACTAATTTCCCTCAAATCTCAACTCAGGGTTGATAAAACCTCCAGCTACTCCTGTTCTCCATTCTCAAATCACTTACTATTTTATTTATATTTTGAATACAGCTATATCTGAGCAAGCTTTCTCAAAAGAATTTAAGTTCCTTGAGGACAGGAACAAATTTTTGTCTTTATATTTATTAGGGACCAATAATATGCAAACTGATATATATGGAAGGTGCTTAATAGAGGGGTTTATTGAAAAATAGAAATTCTCTAAAAATCAAACAGAATATGAACCCGTAGCTGAGGAATGAGTAATTAGTTTAGAAAGAGACCTGGAGATGAAAAGAGAGGCAAACACAGGATCATAAATGCAGAGATGGAAGGCACTTTGGAAGTCATCCAGTCTATCCCTCTTACTTTACAAATGAAGAATTTGAAGAACATTTAAGCAAAGTCATTTGGTCAAGGTCACAGAGGTATTAAATGACCATTTGCCATACAGTTTCTTGTGGTTTGAGTTGCCATTAAGTTGGTGTGTGTGTGTGTGTCTGTGTGTGACTTTGAGCAAGACACTTCTGTGAATCTCAGTATGTCCATCCTTAAAATAAAGTCATGTCAGACTCTAGATTGCATTTGGGGTTTTCTTGGCAAAGCTTTCCCTTTTTCTTTTTCTACCTTCTTTCTTTTTGGTGACCTCTTATGATCCTACTTAATTGTGCATCCTTGGGTGAGTCACTTCCTCAAAAATGGGTCTCCATTTTTCATTTGTAAAATGAAAGGGATAGACAAGATCATCTCTAAAGACACTTGAAGTTCTAAGTTCTGTGATAAAATCTATTATCTATGATCTATGATCAAACTGAGGATGGTGACCTGATATGGAAAGTCTTACTTAGTCCTAAAACCTCATATTCCATATTAAGTTCAATCTTAAACTACTATGAAGTACCTTAGGCAGACCCTCACCCTCCAACCCACATTTTATAGTCAGATTGTGTATGTGTGTTTATTTGGATAGATTTCATCAGTTTGAGAATCTTGTAGTGTGCTAATTTCCTTTTTTACAATTGTAGCTCAGAAATTCATTTATAATTTAGATTCTTTAAAAGAATTTCCCTGGAAGTGATGATCTTTTTAATGACTTTTTTTTTGAGATCAAGGTTAAATGATTTGCCTGAGGTCACATAGCTAGTTTCTGAGGTAGGATTTGAACTCAGGGTCTCCTGACTCCAGGACCAGTGCTTTCTTGACTTTTCCATGGTGCCATAATGATAGGGCAGTATTTGAACCTAAGTCTTCCCAGTTCCAAGGCTGGTGATTCTCTATCCTCATGTCAAACACAAGGTCCATCAACAGTAACACTCTTGTGTGGGTCAGACCAGATTAAAATGTAATTGGGAAATATTTAACAAAATAAATAAAAACACAATAAATGTGTAATTAATTAATGTATAATTTTTCTAAGCCAATACATGACCCACAAGGATTAGTGACCTCCATAGCAGTATATAAATCTTCTTCTTGTTACAAATTAGTTCCTCATGTTAATTGGGAGGGAATTTTTCCACACCTGATACTATCTCATTGTTCTCTTAGCTCTAGGCTCAGGCCAGTTTGCTCCAGACCAAATAATGATGAAGAAATCTGTTAGAAACTCCAAATGAATCCTTTTACTCCATCACTGCATAGAATTTGCAGAGACAACATGCAACCAATTATGTCCCTACAAGATAAATACAGTTTGACTGGAAGGTAACCTCAAGAGAGAATAGCCCTAGCAATGGGATAGGATTGGGGATCAGAGAAATGCTTCCTACAGAAGGTGGAATTTAAGCTGAGATTTGATTAAGCCAGGGAATTGAACAAAGGGAGAAATGAGAGTATTCCAGCTATGGTAGTCAGCCAGTTGAAACAACATGGAGTTGGGACATGGAATGTCATATGTAAGGAGGAATGGGAAGATACAGTATCTCAGGATGAATGAGTACATGGAGAGGAATAAAATGTAAGAAGACTGGAAATATAGATGGGATAGATTGAAAAGGACTTTAAATGCCAAACAGAACATTTTATATTTGATCTTGGAGGCAAGAAGAAGTCCCTGGACTGCTCTTGAGGAAAATTATTTTGCTACTAATTTAATCAAACAATGTCTCTAACAAATGAATCCAGGCTCTCCCTTCATCCTCAAAGAATATTTTTGTCTCTAGAAGGTGTCTCAAGGAATCACAACAGTGGCAGGAATTACATTTGCCATGGATGGCTTCTAGCCATGGATTGTTCTGAGCAAGCAGATCTTTTAAGATTACTCAGATCACAGCACTTAGGAGGATTTGACCACAAAAAACAAACAAACAAAAAGAAAATAAGGAACCATAGGGATCTATTGATTGGTGATTTGAATGAGCAAGTCATATATGTGAATTTTACATAATTTTATTATTCATCAAGAAATGAGGCACATGAGAAACTGAGAGAAGCAAAGGAAGATATGGATAAACGGTAGTGGAATACAGTAAGCAGAACCAGATGATATATACATATATATATATATATATATACATATATATATACATACATATAATGATTATAACAGGGAGGAAAAACTACTAAAAGAAAGATAAAGTCAAAGTAAATTTAATAAATTCTCTTTGTCTCAGAAAACTATGTGAAATGTATTTTTCTCCTTTTGGCAAAGAATTTAGAGGACTAAAGAGGCAGGGTGTTGCATAGGGTTTTAGACATTATCACTGTATTAGTTAATATTCCTCAAGTATTTTTCTTTGTTAGGATAGATGAATTCTAGGCTTTGTGCAAGGGTGTTGAGATTGTCAGCCAATTCTCAAATTTTCAGTGTGAGCATTTACACCTCAGGAATCAGCAACACTATAAAACAAGGCTTGATTTATTGCTTTGTTAATTATCTAAACTTAAGAGAGTGTTAATAATGCCAATTAAACTTAAAAGGGTGTGGGCATACTTTTTCTTTTTCAGGAAGCCCTGTTGTTAAATGTTTACCAACTGATACCTGAATTAGTCTATAAACGTGGCTTGATCTGCAGGAGTACCATGGAAGGCTTAGAGAATGAAGTCATCACCAGAATGGAGACTATAACAGCAACAACAACAGTAGGAATGTATGTTGCACTTTAAAGTTTGCAAACTGATTTAAACACATTATCTCACCTAAGTCTCTCAATAACCCCTGGCTTTTTGTTTGTGTAAGTGTGTTCAGAAATGAATGATATAAAAACAGACCAAAAATTCACTCAAATTGTTTGCTTTTTATGATACAGTGTTTCTCTTCAGGGAAGATACATTGGAGAGAGAATAAGCTTTGTATCTCCCATTTGCCTCTTTATTCCTTGTTATCTGAAAGGTGAGATCAGGGGCTCCTTCCTGAGACCACCTCAATTTTCTACAACTGAAATCAAATGCACAGCAGTTTTTAGATTTTGTGAACATCCCTCCCTTAGATATATTCCCTATATTTTTATCTCTAATTCAATGGCATCAGTGCTTTCTAAGTAAGTTTAAGATTATATTTCTCTGGACCTAGCAGTTATAGAAATGAGATTGGTCTTAAGTGGGCCTGGCATTACATCAGTGTTCAGCTATTCCAACTTCTCTTTCCAGCATGATCCCTCAATATCTTTTCTTCTTTTCTCATCCACTGGATAGTGTTGGGTAAAGCTGTCTCTGACTTTTATTCCCCAGTGTGGAAAATAAAGTAAGTATCCACGTCTCATTGTAGCAGTCTTATTTCCAGCCAATAATGAATTTCAGAATTCTCTCTTCCTCTATCAGATTAGCTTGGGGCTTAAAATACATTTTTGATCTCTAAGGATATTAGTCTTGATTCATAGTAATAACTCATATTTGTGACTTAGGGAGTTCTTTTTAAATAGTATTTTTTTCCAATTATTTGTAAAGATAATTTTCAACATTCATTTTTTGAAATATTTTGACTTACAAATTTTTCCCTCTCTTCCTACTTTCCCCAAGATGGCAAGCAATCTGATAGAGGTTATACATGTGCAATCATGTAAAACATTTTTTTTTACATTAGTCATGTTGTAAAAGAAGGAACAGAAAAGAAAAAAAACCTCACAAAACAAAAAAGGATGGAAATAATATGCTTCGATCTGAGTTTAGTCTCCATAGTTTTTTCCTCTAGATCTGAATAGCATTTTCCATGATTAGTCTTTTGGAATTGTCTTAGATCATTGTATTGCTAAGAAGAAGTAAGTCTGTCATAGTTAATCATTGCATAATGTTGCTGTTACTATTTACAACATTCTCTTGGTTTTTCTCACTTTATTCAACATCAATTCTTGTAAGTCCAAGTTTTTTTGAAGGAAATTCTTAAACTAACCCTGTGAAATAGGTTGGAGATGTGGGTATAATTAGTCTCATAATGCAGAGGGGGAACTGAAGCTCAGCAATATTAAGTGACTTGGTCCATGATCACAAAGTTAGTAGTATCAGAAGAGAGATTTAACACTAGTTCCTTGCTCCCAGCTTCCATGCTCTTTCTAGTACACCCCAAACCTCCTGTTCTTTAGTTTTCATTTCTGCATTTCTCTGCTTATTTTCTATTCTTCCCTTAACCTTATACGTAGCCTTTGATATTATTGTTGTGGATCCTGGGGAGTGGGGGGCAGGGTATCAGACCTGTGATTTCACTGATTTGTTGGTATTGCTTTGCTTCAATCATGTCTCACTCAGGGACCGAAGTTATTGAAATGGTTTTTCATTTCCCTCCAGTTCATTTTATGGGTGAGGAAACTGAGGCAAAGAGGGTTAAGTGATTTGCCCAGAGTCAAACAACTGGTAAGTGTCTGAGGTCACCCTTAAACTCAGGTTTTCTTGACTTCAGGTCCAAGATTCTAGAAATCTACTGCTCCACCCAGATGAGATAAGAACTTCCATCAAATCAGATCAGCACTTGGTTAGTAATTTACAGTTTTAAAACAGTTTTCTTGAGCAACAAAGGGTTAAATGACTTAGTACAACATAACTGTTATGTGTCAGAAACAAGTCTTAAACTCAGAGTTCCCCACTTCTAGACCAGCTCTCTATCCACTATGCAACATTATCTCTGGTTTTCTGTATTAATGTTCAATAATATACAATTGTATCCATTTTTCATTATATACATGTGCAACAATTGATTTGAGTACTCCCAAACTCATTACTAAAACAATAAATAATATATGAATGCAAAATAGGAATAATTATATATATATTTATATACATATATAGGCAGTAAGAAATGACTTCCTAACCTCATCTATTTACTATTATCTCACCTCTTCTATTTGTGGCTATTCTCCCTCCAGTCCCCATTCTGCAATTTGGAAATCCTCATTCACCCTAAGAATTCCTGGGCTTTATCACCCACATTTCCATTCATCTGAAGTCCATTTTATTCATCCTGCAGCTGAATTCATTTATATATTGTCCCCAATTAAACTGTGAGATCTTTGAGCTCAGAGACAGCCTTCCTTTTCTATTCCTCTCCTCAATGTTTAGTATATTTGTTATACATATTAAGTTATCCTTGACAAATATATTTCATTCATTCATTCATTCAAGCACTTATTCCATCATTCTTTCCTACCCAAATCTCAATTAGATCTCTTATTATTAAAACCTTTGTCAAAACCACTAGGTTCATGTCATAAAGTGGGCTGCTGTTTAAGCAGATTCTTCTCATAGCCTCCCTTTTCCAAAGAAAGATTATTTGGAATAGATGGGGGGAAAGTTTACTTGAAAGGATTGTGTTAGAGCAAATAAACTTTTTAAGGAAAAGTTTCATTGCAATATCATGATGCTTTACATTTATATATTCTAATGGGAAGATTTGTGATATTTTTCTTAGAATAGGGAATTCTTGGGATCACTCATCACCAACAGGGTTTAGGGTGTGTTCAAGGAAGGCTCCACCTGAGCCACCTAACTTTCACCTGTGGCTTCAAGAAGCTGTAGCATGCATAGTAGCTACACCCCGGGAAACAGTTACGTACAGCAGGTGGGCTAAAGCAGGTTGAAGGCAACTGAGGGAGTACATTGAGTGTTTGTCATGGTGGGAGCATAAACTGATGATGGTGACATACATTTTCCTGGAAGTGGCAATCTAAATTGTCATGAGCCTGTTGCTCACTCCTTTTTGGTAGGCATTCAAGAATGTTGACTAGATTAGTTTTGATTGCAACATCTACCCCAGCTTCACAGTATTCTCCTTCACTGAAGCTACTCCAGGAAAACATGTATCCAACTCTGACTTCAGTAAGCTGGCCTTCATTTACCAGTCTTGCTTCACTCAGGGCTGCTATTTGGATATGCTACCTGATGAATTCTCTTGAAACAAGAGCTGTTGTCTTTCAGGTTTATTGGATCTGTGAGGTGAGTTGTGGGGGAGTATGTTTTCCAAGTATGAGTTTTCCACTGGTGGTATAGGCAGATGAGAACATTTTGTCCAATGGCCATGAAGCCAGCTAAAGCAGGTGCTGACACCAAGGTAATCCACTGCATCTAGAGCCATATCAGAGGAAGGTAGCATGAGGCAGCTGATTTCATGCAGCTCTACCTTACTTAAATCCAATTTACACATGCATCAATGCTTTACCATCCATACTTTACCATTCCTAAAAGTCCTGTGGTGAAAGGCAAGTGTTGAAGCAATTAGTGTGGATACAGTGGGAGCTAGAGTCACAGCCCTGCACACAGATGGCCTGGACCATAGGGTTGTTTTCCCACTGAAAGCAGCAGTGAAATTTAGCAGTCTCCTGAGTGATTGAGCAGCCCTTTTAAGCATTGCATTGGCTCACCTCCTGATGTGAGAAAGGGTCTAGAAAAGGTGCCCTAAAATTGTCTGCTTACCCAACCCTGGCCTGATTGCCATGGCAAGTGGGGATCTCACAGTTTGATGGAGATACAAAAAAATCTATAAAAAGTCTTCAAAGAAGATTCCATTCACTACTGGTGTATGGAATGTGGGCACATTCATAGATGATACAAGATCCAGTAGACCTGAAAGACAACAGCTTGTTTCAAGAGAATTCAGCAGGTATCATAGCTAAATAGCATCCCTGAGTGAAGCAAGACTGGCAAATGAAGGCCAGCTTACTGAAGTCAGAGTTAGAGCAGCCTCAGTGAAGAGGAACACTGTACAACTGACAAACACTGATAAAGTTAAAGAAAAATTTTATGAAGTCCTGGGAACTCTTAACATCAATGTACAAAAATAGGATAAGCTCATAATTCTGGGTGACTTTAATGCTAGAGGAGAGTCAGATTACCAGACATGGCAGGGAGTCCTTGGGAGGGATGGAGTTGGACCATCACATCACTAGCTATGGATAACATAGCAACAGCAATGGTAACTTACTACTAAAGACTTGTGTATCTCATGACCTTCTCATCACAGACTCTGTCTTCCATTTATCTAAACACAATAAAACTTCCTGGATGAACCCTTGTAGCAAACATTGGCATCTATTAGACTATATGATTGTAAGGAAAAGAGACAAACAGGTTATGAGAGTGACAAAGGCAATGTGGTGCAGAGTGCTGAACTGATCATAGACTCATCCTTTCTAAATATTCACACTCAACCATCTGGCAGGAGAAGATACCAGACACTGAGGTCCTTTCTTGAGCTAAACTGCCTAGAATTCCAACTTTACTATTGCGAGTGCAACAACAATGGGCTTGTCATGATATCAAAATGCCAGAAGTACACTTGCCAAAAAGACTTCTATGGAGAACTCACACAGGGCAAGTGCTCACAAGAGGTCAGAAAAAGTGATACTGGGACACCCTTAAAGTCTCTCAAGAATTTTGGAATTGATTGTGCAGCATGGGAGACACTGGCACAAGATCATCCAGCATGGTATGCCCTCATCAATGAGGGTCCTGTTCTCTATGAGAAGGGCAGAATTGAAGCAGCTCAAAGGAAACATGACATAAGGAAATTTAGAGTAACCATCCCATGTGCTTACAGGGACTGTTTGTGCCTGATTTGTGGTAGATCATTCAGAGTTCATCTTGAACTGGTCAGCCACAGGTGGATATACTGTAATTTGTCTCAAACATAGTGATGTCATTTTGGTCTTCTTTGATGATGAAGGACAAGAACCAACCACCACCAAAACAAATGACTTAATTGTTACTTACATGTTATTAAAAGTAGTTATCTGAGACCCATGCAGGTCAAATAATTTGCTAAGTAAGGGTCAGAAGTAAGATTCAGATTTTGGTCTTCCTTCCTCTGAAACCAATATTTTATCCTCCATGTCAACATATTTTATCCAGTGTCTAAAGGTGAGTTTATTAAATTAAATCCCTATGTCAAATTCATGAGCTGGTTATCTTTAATAGTCCCAATCAAGGAATAGAGAAATTAGGTAACTTGCTTAAGGTCATGTCCCTAAGAAGGCTCTGAGTTAGAATTTGAAGGCAAGTCTTCTTACCTCTAATCTAAAACACTTTCCATTAAGCCACAAATAGAGCCATCAATTTGCCCACCTTACCACAATATGCCTAATAGCTCTCAACTCAACTGGTATAGCTTGGTAGGTTTGAAACTCTCAGCCTATATTTAAGATACTTGTTTTTATTTTTGTGGACCCCACTTTCCAGATTTAGGTTTGAAGAGAGAATAATGACAGAGCCCACAAAAGACTCCTTTTACCAGGGAGCCCCTGAACAGCTCACAAGTCATCTCCTCTTATTAGTCTTCCAGTCCTATTCAGAATATTCACAAGGATCAGGGACAATTGTTAAAAAAAAACCAGTCTGAACCTTTTATCTGGTATTTGAAGGGGAATTTCAATCTCTGGAAAGAACAGCGGCTTCCATAGCTCTCCCAGTCCCATCATCAATACCTTCAGTCTGCTTTCTTCTCATTATAAAGACCTCATTGAAACTTTCTTTTGGGGGAGGGGGAGAAGCCACCAGGTGTCAGTCATTATGAAATTTAGCTCAATTACTGACTGCTACCTTAGAGGCAGGATTTCTTTGAAAAAGGCAGAAAGGGGAGTAGCTGGGACCAAAGAGAATTTTTTCTGACAATACAACTGTAACCTGGGGTCTATTCAGCTCCAACTACAATGAGAGAAAATGATGAAACCATGAAACTAAACCATGATCTTGGATTTTAGGAAAGCAGTTTTGCAAAATGGGGAGAAACAAAGAATGATTCTAGTTCCCTTTGGGGGGAAATTGCAAAATATAATGAGTTGGGATCCTTGGATATTTTAGAAAACAGGGCTTCTTTCCTTAGATTTTTTTCTGCTCCCTCCCTATTGCTGTGGATTGACTACTGGTATAAAGCACCTACTGTATACCTCCTAAATTCTTCCATTAGCACCATTATCATTTTACATATTATTCTTGTACTGAGATAGGCTCATCTCTCTTGGATGAAACCATAGTTTAATGTTATACATAGCCAGTGATGTGATGGTAAATGCTTAATAACTGACTCTTTCAAAACAAATGTCATGCTTTTAAATTTAATCTGTATTATTAACATTTTTTTCCATTACTTTATTAAGTCTAGAGACTTAACAAAACAGTAAATCAAGCTTTTTTGGAAAGACTGTTTTCTGAGATGTAAACGATTATTATGAAAATTTAACAATTGAGCAGTTCAGAGCTGGCAGCATACCCCATCCCAGTTTTTATTTTTCAGCAGCATGGGAATTCACTGTCTCATTTTATTTTATCTTTTGCAGGTTTGTGAGGCAGACACTGGGGACCTACTAGAAAACAAGGAGAAATCCATGTAGAAATGGGTTAATATTTAGTTGGTTTAGGAGAACATTTTTCACATTAATAACATTAATGAGATTGTGAGATGAGCATTGTGAGATGAGTAACTATGATGGATACAGCTCTTCATAGCAGTCCAGTAATCAAGGACAATCCTAAAAGAGCTGTTATGGAAAATGCCATCCATGATGAGAGAAAAAACTATGGAGTCTGAATGCAGAGCAAAGCATAATATATATTCACTTTTAAAAGCTTAATTTATGTTTTTTTCTTTCTTTCTCATGGTTTTTTCCTCTTAGTTCTTATTCTTCATTCACAACATGACTAATAAGGAAATATGTTAAACATAATTGTACATGGGTAACCTATATCAGATTGCTCATTGCCATGGGAGGAGGAAAGAAAAGGAAAGCTGTTGAAAAATGTGCAACTCAAAAGCAAGGATAATTTTCAACATCCATCATTTTGCAAGCTTTTGAGTTGCATCCCCCCCTTCCCCAGAATTCAGAGACTTTAGTTTCCAAGAAGCTACAGGGCAGGTCATGTTAATAACATTTAACCTTGGATAAATTTTGCCACCTGCTTTGGACTATATTCCCAAGCAACCCTACTTTGAAAAGACCTCTGATCCAACCCTAGAGGACAGCTACCAGTCTCATACGGTGCCTTGATCAGAAAGACTTGGGTCCCCACCCAGAGTGGCCCTGGCAAGTAGGTCACATGACCCACCTGTATTAGTAAGTGTCTGAGGTTGGATTCCAACTCAGGTCTTCTAACTCGGTCAACCCTCTATTCACTGCACCTCCTAGCTACTTTGAAGTACTTTGCAAAATTTAAGTCACTATTATTATGATCCATCCAGAATGGTCTAGTTGCTGTTCCTCACACAGAATGTGGCATCTCCTGCTGTGTTCCTATATTCCTTCTTCTCTAATTCTTAGAATTCCTGGCTTCTTTCAAGTCTAAACTCAAATCCAGTCTCCTACAGGTCTTTCTGGGTTAGCTAACTGCTATTGCCTTTCCCTGTATATCTTGCATTTATTTACTGTCTTGCCTTTCTTTGTATTATTAGTCTTAGCAAAGGGCCTGAAACCTAAGTAATCACATAATAAATGTCTGCGAGATGCATTGTTTGATTGTCAGTGCTTTTTAGTTTACAAAACCATTTCTTCCCTGCAGCCCCAGGTAGCTGATATGCAAGGTAGAAGCTAACCTCCTCTATCACTTGAGGTGTTGCCAACAGTGGGGAGTCTGGAGCAGTGGGCCCTCCAAAGTTCTTGACAAGTCTTTAAATTGAAGGGTGGTCAGCAGGGGGTTGAGTACTCTCAGAAATAACCTGCAGTCACTAGTGCAGTTAGTCTGATTATATATCACCTTGTGAAAAACACAGGCTGAGGCTTGAATAACACCTGAATCAGTGCTATCAAGCTGTGGGGTTCCATAGTTCTGTCTGTAGTTTTCAGGAGAGGTGATCAAACAGGCTTGGCATCTCTCAGGATTTTCTCCCTCAAAATCTCTATCTGGTTCTGTAAACTGAAGTTTTCTCATCAAAATCTGTTCTAGCTGAGGCTTCTTCTGCCTGCAGACCTGCGTTATCATGGTCGTAATTCCCCACAACCGTGGGGAACTATCATAGGATATTACTTTTTTTAACTGCCTTAATTCTCATTGATCACGTAGATAATCCGGTGAATCATTCACCAGCAGAGAAATACAACAAGATAAAACAAAGGATAAAAAAATGGATGGAAACTAGGTTTCCTCAAAGCAAGGAGGCACCATAGGATGACAGACATATAGCTGATACTCCCTTAGGTGTCCTGGAGTCAAGCATTTCTTTTACAAATGAGGAAGCTGAGACCTTGTGAGAAAAGTTACTTGCCAGAGTCACACAGCTAACAAAGTATTTGAAGTAAAATTCAGATCCAGTTCTTCCTGATGCCAGTTAATTCACTTCATCATGTTGTCCTTCAGATAAGCAGTTGCTACCTTGAGTAGAGAGAGATGGAGTGGAGAGATGAGATCAGGTTGTCAAATAGACTGTTCTCAATGAGGAAAAAATAAGAAATCTGTATGGCATTCTGAGATCTGATCCTAGGAGCTTGCTAGATTTTGTTTACTGAGGGATTTCAGATTCTTTGCAGGTTTTATGAGCTTTACCACATGGGGCCTAGATCATAACTCTTCTCTCTATTTCTAAATTAGTTTTGGGAAACCCATCAAAAGTACTAATAATGATAATGCTTGAATAACACATCCTTTAGGCTATCTCCCAAAACTGAACTTATACTAACTGGTTGGGTTCCCAGATAGAACTGCTACCTTTTGGTTCAAGTGTTGTCTTTGAGTTCAGACTTCCTAAAACTATTTATCCCAATCCCCCACTATTGTACTTCTCTGTAATAGTTATCCAACAGATATAATTAGCTTAAAGCAATATGTTTTTGCACAACATTCCTCTCACTATAATTAACATAATGTGCATCATTCATTTTTGATGTCATGGTTTTCTTAGATTATGAAGAACAATCATCACATCATCATAGTCATTTATTAAAATGGCACAAGGGGGCTGTAAAACATCCTTACCCCACATAAACCTTGGTATATACTGTCCCACAAATATAGCATAGTAAAAACTCAGAGTCCAGAGAGAGGAGTGAAGTACATGTGTAGGGAGCATATATGTCCAAAGCAATTCTCACCTTTGGTGCTTCAAGAACCCAATGTAATTTCTCTCTTGTGGGGTTCTCATCCAACTCTCCCACAGATCTCCCTTATCAGTTGCTACTAATGTTTGTTCTTAGTTCTAGAAGAAAACCATGACATCAGGGAAGCGTTGCCAAGACAAGCAAGTGAATTGGTGCAAAGTCACCAACCTCACAGTCTCTTCCAGAGCCATCTGGATCCAGTGGTCAGATATGAATCAGGATGACCATCTCCAGGTCCTGGATGTAAGAGACTGTTGAGGGTTACAGAGAGGTCACTGCAGTCCTCTTGCCTGTCCAGGTTCATCCTTGGCCTAATTTTCTGGGTCTGCTCTCTGGATGTTCTCATCTGTTCCTTAAGTTTTGGCACTTCCTGGAGCATTGTATTAAACACTAAGCTGGTGATAGTATCTTGGGAGAAGTACTAGCCTGAGGAAGTAAACTTTATTACCTGCTGTCCACTAGCACAGATACATGTGTTTGATTTGATAATTGGAGAAGCCAAGTCAGTTGGAAGTAAACCAGGGACTAAGACGATATTTAAGCTCTGGTATTCTGTAAAATAAATGGAGAACTTGTTATTTTTGTCTCCAGCCTCTTCAACAAGTATTAGTGTATGAGGAACAGATAAGTTAGCCAGCAAGGCAAGTAACACCTGGATGAGAGGCCAATCACACAATAAGTGTCTGAGGTCAGATTAGAATTCAGATTCTCTTGACTCCAGGGCTGGTGCTCTAGTCATTGCTCTACCTAACTGCCCATCTTCTCAACTAGGCAGCTTGCTTGACCCTGCTTCTAATGTTTGCTAGTCTGCAGTTTAAAGCTCAATTACCAATTGCCATGAATTACCCCCATGAATCTATATCCTTGGCTTTCTTTGCTGCTCTAAGTTGGTTTCCCAACCCTTTAAGTCCAAGAAGTTCCAGGACTTAATCACAGGAAGTGAAGAGCCACAAAAAGCATTTCATCTTTATATCTCAAAACCTCATTAACATATCAATACCCTTTTGCCTCTGTTAAGTGTCCTTTGCTTTCTGTGACTATATCAACTACAGAGGAAGGCAAGGATCAATTGGTCAAAGACTTCAATGAGAGGCAATATTATTCAGTGGGAAAATTACTGAATTTGGAGGCAGAAGATGCAGATTCAAACTTCAGTGGTTTGCTTCTTACTCTATATGTGATCTTGAAAATGCCCTTGACTTCTTTGAGTCTGTTTGCCCTGTATAAAATGAGAGGATTGGATTATATAGCCTCTGAAAACCTTTCCGTTCAAAATATTTGTTTCTATTATTCATGATTATATATTTGTGGCTCCATTGGCATACATTATAATGCCTTCTTACCTTAGTAGAAGGTGGGATAGGTCCTTACAGCCAAAACAATTTTTCAGTTAATAGTATTTTATTTTTACCAATTACATGTAAAGATGTTTTGTTTTCAATATTCATTTTTATAAGACTTTGAGTTTCAAATTTTCCTCTGTTCTCCCCAAGACCCAAGCAATCTGATATAGGCCACACATGTAAAATCATATCAAACATATTTCAATATTAGTCATGTTATTAAAGAAGAATCAGAATAAAAGGAAAAAAAAACATGAGAAAGAAAAAAGAAAAACAAATTTTAAAAAGTGAAAATTATATGTTTTGGTCTGCATTCAAGAAACTAGTTCTTTCTCTGGATGCAGATTAACCAAAAATATTTATCAACTAGTGGCCAAATTTCTATCAACTTGTTGCTAAACCCACATAAACAAAGGCTTTTCAATTTGGTAGGATTCAGCAAACTTGTAGTCCACTGACTTTGAAAACTCAAAGTTGTCTACATACTCTGACAGGAGGAAGACTTTATTAGAATAACAACAACGACAACAATAACACCTTTTAGTTGTATGGAGTTTTAACAGATTACTAAACATGTTCCCACACATGTTCTAACTTCTACCATGACTTTTCCTTGCTCCCTAGCTTGAGATTTCAGATAGCACAAAAGAAGAATTAATGCTCCAGTCAAAAAACTAAAAGTCTACATTAAAAATTGATTAATACTGAAGAAAAGCCCAAGTAAGTTCTTGTATGATTCTAAACCATGCCCCTCAGTCCATCATTGCTATATATTGTTTTTATTTATCCCCATAATGCTACTTCCTTTCTCATGTATGAGAGACTGGTCCTTTGGTAAACATGGTTCCTATGGTACAGAACACGAGGCTGGATTCCATTCTTTTCCCATAAAAACTAGTCTCCCTTACATTAAAATAACTGGTTGAAAAGATGAAAAATCCTCACAGCTGTCCAACAGTTTTCCTATCTATATGCCCTGGTTAAGACAAAGCAAAATAGTTTGAATGTGATGTTCCATGGAAGCAGTGCTGGTAATGTTTAGCAAACAATTCTCCAAAATGCTTTTTAGTCCTCATTGTTTATATTTGCTATATCACCTTCTTAAGTCTGTAGACAATCAACAAAATAATAAAACAAACCCCATATGGTCTCCATGATATGTTTGCCCATTCTTGAGGTATAAATGTTCCTACTGAAAAATTAACAATTAGCTTTCTAGAACTGGTCCAAGAGGTTCCAGGTCTTCCCTTCATGGAGTTGTGTAGGCATAGTTGGAATGCAGACAAGTCTCTTCAATTCCCAGTAGCTACATTATAGTGTTGAATCTCAAGTGTGTCTATATAATGTGGAAATAATTAATCTAGTTACCTAAATAGACAAAAAAATTTTTTTAAAAGTTGCTTGGAATGATGTACAAAATACAGCCAGTTAATGTACCTGCTGTTTTCACTTTCCAGTGGGCCAGCTTTAATCAGTCATCACAAAAAGGAATTAATAGTCTGTGCTTGACAGACTTGTGGAAGCAATAGAGAATCTTGGACACAAGATAGGAGATAGCTATTCACCATGTGTTAGCGAGTAGGAACACGTGGGAGGCCTCCTATTAGTGTTTGTGGTTTCAGTACTTGGCCTAATACCCTTCATGGGCTTTCTCAGTGCCCAAGGGAAGCCCAACAGACATATTATACATTCATTGGGAATGCAATAAATACATATTAACATCATTTGCCCAGAGTTGGGTGTAATATTCTGGATGCAGGAGGACACACAGAACATTTGAGTAAATTAAATGACTATTTTGATTGTGGTAATCACATTTACTAGTAACATGGCCTAGGCCAATTTCCCATCTAACTGGATAATCCTCATCACAAAAACATAGATGCATGTTGGGTGATCTAGTGCCATCACAAGCAAACCATTTAACTCAAATAGAATTATGTCAAATTACCTGATGAAAGCAAGTTTCTTCAGTCCGGTTTCCTGATGTATGGAAATTTTTGACCCAAGTAGACTTACCAGTTTATCACAGTTCCTTTGAATATGGATTGGGGAAGCGTTTTTTGAGGGAAGGCACAGTGCCAAAGCCCTACTACATTAACTTGACCTCATCGTTTTCACTAGTGAGCCCCAGGTTTTGGCTCTTGGGCCTCCTCTTCTGGTTTCTTCTTGCCATTGTCTCTCTTCTCTGAAATGGATTTCTACCAGTCAAGGTGGTCTGAACTCCTAATCAAAGAATAAATGAGAATGAGAGAGTGAAATCCATCTCCTTTTCTCCCTTGCCTTGTTCTTAGGGGAAAAGTACAGTTTTAAATCTGAATCAGACTGCTTTAGTGAGTAAAGTGATGTAATTGAAATTCAGAAGACCTGAGTTCAAATTCTAACTCAGACACTTCTTCGAGGAATCCATCTAATCTTTTGAATTTCAATTTATCTGTAAAATGGGGATACTATCAACATCTACAGAGTTATTGTGAGGATAGAGTGAAACAATGTATACAAAGTACTTTGAAACCTTACAGCACTATTTAATTATGAGTTATTATTGCTATTTAGGTTTTTTTAAAAAATAATTTTTAAGGGGTTCACTACGAAGGGAGCTTATCTTTAAATTCTAGTGATACTACCAAGAATCAAACTTGATTCTCTTTTACTTCCTTTTCCTTTGGGTAACTCAGTCCTCTCTTCCAAAACTTGTCCTTAGAATTAACCCCACTACAAACTCCTAGTTTTCTAGGAGAAAGGGAAAGTCATTCTTCCCCTTTCATAAGGAAGTAGAATCAAGATTTCTTCCTTTTCCCCCTCCAACCCCTCCCAGCCCTCAGTCCTGCAAGTACATTCTATCTGGGATCCTGGACCATGGTAATAGGTAGCTCCTGAATTCTCCAATCTCAAGTAGAGTTCATTGACAACTCAGGAGGATTTGAAGAATAACAGGTTCCATAGCAATCTTAAAAGAGTTCTTTCTCCTAACCAAGTTTTGAATGTAGCCAGAAAAGTGGCATCTACACCTCCCATTTCTCTCTGTTAATGGGATTTTACACTAGTGTATGAGGCATGATTTAGGAGATATTGTATATAGGTGGTAGATTCATACTTCTAGGGTGAAACTCTTGGGTCATTTCACCAAAGGTGAGTCAACAATTTTCACCCAAGACTTCCACTTTTTTTTGGTTTAGTAGTCAAGAAAAGCCTAAAATAAAGCTAGTGAACAGGTGAAAAGACCACTGGAAAGCTGGTGCTTGCAAGAAATTCTGTTGATTATTGGGCACAGGACAGTGCTAGCAGACAGGAATTTGGAAAGGGACCATTTGGCTCACTTGATGAAAGGACTATGGTCACAGGGTTAGGGTTTGCCTAATAGAAAATATTCTCTTTCATCTTTCACATTGGCACAGCAAAATAATGAGAGAAATGTAAACCCATCACCTCCTTGGCAAAACACCCTACAAAGTTAGTGCAGAAGGAACCTGGAGTTCATGTATGGTTCATAGTCAGAATTGGGGGTGAGGGGAGAGGAGAAAGATAGAGAGAAAGAGACAGAGACAGAGAGTCTGAGTCAGAGAGATACCCAGAGAGAAAGAGAGAGAGAGAGAGAGAGAGAGAGAGAGAGAGAGAGGAGGAGGAGGAGGAGGAGGAGGAGGAGGAGGAGGAGGAGGAGGAGGAGAGACAGAGATAGAGAGAAGAGGGAAGATATATAGATATACCTATATATATATATATATTTATTTATCAATCTATATAGATAGAGAGACAGACAGAATCAGAGACAGAGAGATAGAGAGGCTATATTTCTATAACTATATTTCTATCCATCCATCACCTATCTATCTATCTATTTATCTATCTATCTATCTATCATCTATCATCTATCTACAGAAAGAGAGAGATGAGGAAAGAGATATAGATATATATATATAGATATAGCTATAGATATGGATATAGCTATAGATATAGCTATAGAGATATAGATATATACAGAGAGAGAGACAGAGACAGAGATAAAAAAGAGAGAGGAAATATATCTATATCTATATTTATATTCATCCATCCATCTATTTATCTATGTATCTATATATCTATGTATCTATCTCTCTATCATCTGTCTACAGAGAGAGAGACTCTCTACATTTTTACAGACTTACTGATAAGACATCTTCTTTTCCCGTATTTGGTATTCCTAGGACCAAACACAAAGATTCTGTTCAGGTACATTCCATGATGAATATTATTGTATTTCTCTATCTCTCTGTTTCTGTCTGCCTGTTTCTGTCTCTGTCCTTCTGGATTTGTCTTTGTCTCTATCTCTGTCTTGAATGGATCTTCGTATCTCATTCAGATTGGAAGTCCAGTGACCATTTGCAGGTCAGATCCCCCACTGATGGTATTGGAACATAACCTGTTCAGTTTCTGATCTTTGACCCATTTGCCTCTCCTAGAACAACTAGCTCTCACCTACTCCCAAGGTTAGGGTTATAATATTGGGGTTTGACTTAGTGTAGATATCTGACTGATCTGTTTAGTCCTACTGCAGCTCAGAACCCTTGAAGTCAAACAATCCATTAGCCTCAGCGTCCTTAGAGACAGGAACTACAGGTATACCCCACTATCCCTGGCTGATCATTGTTTCCATTTGCCCTTTCTTTTTCCAAGGATAGAAGCTTCCCCACTTGGGAGAAATGTTCAGCTTGAGGTTTACTGAACATTTGCCATAGTGCCATAGATTAGAGTTGGAATGGATTTTTGAGGGCATGGAGTTTAACCCCATAATGTTATAGATGATGAAACGTATGCCACTTAAGTGAGATGACCACAGGTCACACAGGTAAGGAGTGGCAGAGCTGAGATTTTAAACCTAGATCCTTTGATCCCATATCCAACATGTAGACCATCTCTCATAATGTGTCTCTGTTTTGAGTCTCAATGGCTCTTGGAGTCTCTTATGACTCTAACATTCTTTGATTAAATGATCTGTTGTGCTGCAAGAGTAAGGGATAATAAAGGGAAAGCCTGAATGTTACTCAGGAAAATAAAAAAAATTCTAAAATTCCTAGAGGAATGGTCTCAACACATTGTATACCCGATGGAGAGTACAATAGGTGATTATCCATGAGTCACATATGAGAAGTTGAATGGACTTCAATCTGTACCACTGGATAGAATGCCCACATGAATAATATTTTCTGATCCAAAGAAGAATTGAATGTTATACCTTCTCAGGTGATCTCCAATAAGATATTGTATAATTTAGAAAATACATTGGGGGCAACCTCTCTACAGGAGAAAGTAATTCATCTAACTAGATTTGACATTCATTTTCCAATATAATTGGTATATTTTTTGAAATAACAATGGGGAATAAACATTATATCCATAAAATTAAAAGTAACCCTTCAAGCACATGTGTCATTTTGATAGCTAGAAAGTATTTTTGCAGCCATCTTAAATAATCAAACCAGATGAAATTTTTGTTGCCCTTTCCCTTTCCCCCCCACAAACCCATGTAATGGAACCTTCTCAGAGCATATGGGTGCTCTGAAAGTCTGGCTTTTAGTCATATATGATACATCTAGTGAGAGTTTCCTAACTTGGGCTGCTGAGCCCAAAGAGTTGATGATATTAGATCCCTATCTAGTAAAAGAAGGGGCAGCTCCCTGCTGGAGATACTACATAGTAAGATGTGGCTTCATTGAAGGGTGGAGGGCAGTCTTTCTCTCCCCCAAGATAGGGCAGCTAGATGGCACAGTGAGTAGAGTTATCCACCTTAGAGTCAGGAGGACCTGAGTTCAAATTTTTCCTCAGACACTTACTGGTGTGACCTTGGGCTAATCAGTTAAACTTGCCTCCTAGGAGTCATCCTGTTCCATATCTGCCATTTGGACTCAGATGACTCTAGAGGAGAAAATTAGTCACCTCCTAACTCCAATCCAATTCATTTGTTTGTCATGGCATCATCTCCCTGATGTCATAATCTTCAAGAATGAAGGACAAGATAATGGCAATGGAAACCACTGTTTGTCATATGAATTGGAAACTCTGGGGTTATCATTTTCCTTTTTCTTTCAATAGATTTGTGGATTCATAGGCTGTAGGAATTCATAGAACACAAGGGTCACTAGAACAATCAAGATGAACTATTTGATCAGGACAATGTGCAGTGCAGAGGAACACTGTTGATTGGCAATTTTACAAGAATTGCTGTGTGTCTCTATAGGGGTTCATTATTGACTTCTCAGCTGACCTGTGCTAGTCATAATAATTGAGCTTCTGAATTCTGTTCTGGTTATTCTGTTATACATGTTATGGTTCTCTTAGGCTTATCATGACTTTCTTTGAGTAGGAATAAATTGTCTGTCATACTCAATTCCTGGATGTACGTTGAGCACTTTTAACTTTTTCTTTTGGGGAAAACCCTAAACTAGTGTCAGAAACATACTTGTTCTCACAGAAGCTAGGAGGGGGTTACGGGCCAATGGATGTGAGAATAGGACATTTCAGTTCCCAGAGGAGGGGTCAGATTCCCATGGTTAGGTTATAGAACAGTAACTAGTATAACTTGCAAGACTTTGAGTCTCATGTGAGGGATTGTTCTAGCCTATGTGCTAGACCCATAAAATATATTTTTTACTGACATTGCAAAACTTTCCAAGGCAACTTATTCCAACAGTGCCAGTGAATGACACCAAGGGTGATATATTTAATTCCCTAAGAACTCTGCCAAAGCATGAGCACAGCACAGCAAATTCTAGAGTCTAAAAACTACATCTAAATCCTGGGCTAAGGTGTGTCTCCTCCAGAAACTTGAAGAGATGGTGGGAATCTTATCAGAACCTGAGGATAGATTTTTCTCTTCTGACTTACAATCACAGGGATTGGTAGAGAGGTTGTTCTAGCCTGTTCTCTGTGACCTAATTAAATTTTCCTGCCAAATGGATCAGTGGTGAAACTGAAGCTTTCAAATTCAAGATGAAGTTTATTGGCAGTGTCCTTTAGTATCTAAGTTCAATGTCAAGCATTTGTTTCTGATAAAATCATATATTAAAAATTTCCCAAAACATCACTCTTTCTATCTCTTGATCTATCCCCTGTCTTAGCAGGGATAGTTTAGATATTTCTGCCACTGAGTTATGGTCTAACAGACTTCAGCTGTGATGCTTACTCCAGAATAATCAGGTGGTGCAATAGATAGAAACTTGAGGCTGGAGACAGATCTGCGTTCAAATCTCAGACTCTACCTGTGCTCCTAGGCAAATCACTTAAGTCTTTTCCAATTTCTTCAACTGTAAAATGAAGATAATAACAGCACTTACTTCACCGGATTGTTGTGAGGATCAAATGAGGTAACATTTGAATATAGGGGAGCCATAGTATTTTTGTCCTTATCTAGCTCAGTCCTACTCCACCTCAGTCTGTGTCCTTGTCTGTTCTATATCTCTCTTAGAATCTTTTGTAGTTTCAGGGGTTCATGGAATCTTGCTGGATCTTCCTAGAAGATACCTTATCCCTTGCCAATCTTTCCAACACTGGGTGCTGGTTCTTTCTTTCTATCATTAGTCCGAGACCTTAGAGATAAATTCATAACTGTGCAACTTTCATAATATTGCATACAAATTCTGCTTTTGGATGACAATATACTCTTTCCCATCTTTTCCTCTGCCTCATTTTCTTAAAATTGTTCATGATGATGTTCAGTCCCTCCCTGGCTCATTTTTTTCAGTGTCTTGAACTTCTCCTTAATCAGTCCAATATGCACTCTTAAGTCCCTTGATCCTTGTCCTCCATGTCTTGCCACTATAACTGAATTACTTTTAACTGCCTTCTCCACCCTGTTCCCAAAATGCCATCCCAACTCTGTTCTTTGGACCTCCTACAAATTCATGTTATCTAATCTCAGTTGGGCCTCCATTGCTGTACAGCCTTCATTTCATCCTCTGATTCCTTTTTTACATCTGCTGTAGAGGCTATTCTAAATATTATCTCTCCTTGAACTCTCAATATTCAAAATCCTCATTTCTTCTCAATTTTGACTATAACATATTTTCAGCTCCCAATTCTGCAACCAAAAACCCATCTAAATCTTCTCTTATCTTCTAATCAAAAGATAAAAGAGACTTCCTTGCTTTTAAGGCCAATGTTTTACCAATGTCCTGATAATAAGAGCAGTGAGTATTTTAGTAAGATTGGCAAAGCATTTTCGATATGTGAGCTCCTTTAATCCAGTTTATACCTGTTTTACAGATGGGGGAACCTGATGAAGTTAGAGCTGAATGCTTTATCCCAGGTCATATAGCTAGCAAGTATAAGAACCTAGCTATAAACTCAGATTTTCCTGACTCCATGTCAAGCCATCAATTCACTGTTATACTTAGTTGCCTCAAATCCCACTCCCTTCAATTTCCTCTGAGATCTCACTTTGCTAATTAATTCCAATCCATCTCTCCCCTTTCTTTCAATCTCTTCCTGACTACTAGCTTCTTTCCCATTGACTACAAACATGTTTAGATTTCCTCTATCCTTAAAAAGACTTCATTTTGTCCTCTCAAGCTATCATCCCACACTTCTTCTTCCTTTCATTGCTGAGAGACTTCTATGTCAGTTATTTCCATTTCTTTACCACCCACTCACTTCTTAAACCTCTATCATTTTGTTTCTTGTCCCCACCAGACTACAGAAATTACTACCTCAAAGACTGTCAATTATGTATTATTAAAAAATGAACTTAATAACATTCAACAAAAATAAATAGTTAAATAAACATAAAAATAAAAAGTAAAATATAACATAAAATTTTAGGTCAAAACAGAGTGGAACCCAGTAAAAGAACAAATAACAGAAAAACTTAAAAAGCTTTGTTTTTTTGGGTCTCTTTCTAAGTTTGTCTGAACCTTTGTTTCCTGTGCTCTTCACCTCTTTTTAAGCCCAAGCTTAAATGATTTTTTAATGACACTTGTCATTAGTCCCATCCTGCTGGACATTGTTCCTTTGACTTTCTTGGTTCTCTTACCTTTTCTTATCAGTCTCCTTTTCTGTACCTTTAGTTTTCTAAGTTTGAGTGACTCCTAGAAGTGTGTCTTTGTGCACACACACTCTCTTTATAATCTTTATAATCTCACCAGCTCTCTGGTTGATAACTTGTATTTATAATGTGCTTTAAGGTGTACAGTCCTCACAACAATTCTGGGAAGTAGGTGTTGTTAATTTTATCCTCATTTTACAGATGAAGAAACTGAGGCAGGCAGCTATTAAAATGACTTACCTAGAGGCATATATCTAGTAAGTTCCTGAGGTAGGATTTGAATTTGAGTTTTCCTGACTCCAGATTGAGTATTCCATCCATTGAACTACTTTATGAGTTTGATTATCAACTCTATGCAGCCACTGATGAATTCAATGCATATGGCTTCTATGTCCTTAGAAAAAGAAGAAAATCTAACCTGACAGATGTTATTGCCAAGTCATTGTGTTGTTAGAAAGATCATTGCAGTACCATGGTAGATGGAAAAAATGTCCTGAATTTCAAAAAAGGAACCAGAACAGAACCAACAATTTTTAACTGATATTTTATTTGTTTTCCAATTATATACAATAGTAGTTTCTACCCATCATTTTCTGTAAGGTTTTGAATTTTACAATCTTTCCTCCACCCTCCCTTCCCTCCCCATCCCCCCCACAGAAGGTGATCTGATAATCTTTACATTGTTTCCATGCTTCACATTGATAGAAATTGATTGTGTTGGGAGAGAAATCATATCCTTGAGGAGAAAATAAAATATAGAGATAGTAAATTTATGTAGTTCATAAGATACTTTTTAAATAAAAAATAGAAGGTAATAGACATTGGTCTTTGACTAAACTCCACAGTTCTTTCTCTGGGTACAGATGGTATTTTATTTCACAGGTGCTCTAAAATTGTCCCTGATTATTGCATTGATGGAATGAGCAAGTCCAATAAGGTTGATCATTACTCCCATGTTGCTGTTAGGGTGTACAATGTTCTGGTTCTGCAAATCTTGCTCATCCTCAGTTCATGCAAGTCTTTCCAGGATTTTCTGAATTCCCATCCCTCCTGGTTTCTAATAGAACAATAGTGTTCCATAACATACATAAAATATAATTTGTTCAGCTATTCCCTAATTGATGGACATTCACTTGATTTCCAATTCTTTGCTACCACCAACAGGGCTGCTTTGAATATTTTTTTACTCTTTTTAAAGACCTTTTTATCCTTTTTCATGATCTCTTCAGGGCATAGACCCAGTAGAGGTATTGCTGGATCAAAGAGTATGCACATATTTATTGCTTTTTGGGCATAAGCCCATATTGCTCTCCAGAAAGATTGTATGAGTTTGCAGCTCCATCAATAATGTATTAGTTTCCCAGATTTCCCACATCCCTTCCAACATTGGGCATCATCCTTTCTGGTCATATTGCCCAATCTTATAGGTATGAGATGGTACCTCAGAGCTGCTTTAATTTGCATTTGACTAATTAGTAATGATTTAGAGCAATTTTTTGTATGACTATGGGTCTCTTTGATTTCCTCATCTGTAAATTGCCTTTGAATATGCTTTGCCCATTTGTTAATTGGGGAATGGCTTGTTTTTTTTATAAATTTGACTCAGTTCTCTATTTTAGAAATGAATCCTTTGTTAGAAATACTAGTTGTAAAAATTGTTTCCCAATTTACTACATTTCTTTTGATCTTGGTTACAATGGTTTTGTTTGTGCAAAAGCCTTTTAATTTAATGTAATCAAAATTATCTAATTTGTTTTTAATGATGTTCTCCATCTCTTCCTTGGTCATAAACTGTTTCCCTTAGCATAGATCTGACAAGTAAACTTTTCCTTGATCTCCTAATTTGCTTATAATATTGTCTTTTATGTCTAAATCCTGTACCCATTTTGATCTTATCTTGTTATAGGGTGTGAGATGTTTCTGCCATACTAACTTCCAATTTTCCCAACAGTTTTTATTGAAGAGAGATAGTTCTTATCCTCAAAGCTGGACTCTTTGGGTTTATCAAACAGTAGATTGCTACAATAATTTTTTGCTGTCTCTTTTGCACCTAATCTAGTCCACTGATCCACCACTCTACTTCTTAGCCAGTACTAGACTGTTTTGATGACTGATGCTTTATAATATAATTTTACATCTGGTAAGGCTATGTTACATTCTTTTGCATTTTTTCATTAAATCCCTAGATATTCTTGACTTTTTGTTTCTCCATATGAATTTAGTTACAATTTCTTCCAGCTCATTAAAGTAATTTTTTGGAAGTTTGATTCATAAGGCACTAAATAAGTAGATCAATTTAGGTAGAATTGTCATTTTTATTATATTAGCTCAGCCTATCCCTGAGAAGTTGGTTTTTGCCCAGTTATTTAAATCTGATTGTATTTGTGTAAAGAGTGTTTTATAATTGTTTTCATAGAATTTCTGAGTCTACCTTGGCAGAGACTCCCAATTATTTTATATTATCTGAAATTACTTTAAATGGAATTTCTCTTTCTAGCTCTTGCTGCTGTGTCTAACTATCAATATATAGAAATGCTGAGGATTTATGAGGATTTATTGTATATCCTGCGACATTGCTAAAGTTGTTCATTGTTTCAAGTAGTTTTTTAGATGATCTTTTAGGATTTTCTGGGTATACCATCATGTCATCTGCAAAGAGTGAAAGTTTTGTTCCTTCCCAATTCTAATTCCTTCAATTTCTTTTTCTTCTTATTGGTTAAGCTAACATTTCTAATACAATACTGAATACTAGTGGAGATAATGGGCATCCTTGTTTCACCCCTGATTTTATTGGGAATGCCTCTAGCTTATCCCCATTTCATATAATGCTTGTTCATGGTTTCAGATAGATACTGCTAATTATTTTAAGGAGCAATCCATTCATTCCTATGCTCTTTAGTGTTTTTAGTAGGAATGGTGTATTTTGTCAAAGTCTTTTTCAGCATTTATTGAGATAATCATATGATTTCTGTTAGGTTTGTTATTTATATAGTCAATTATACTAACAGTTTTCCTAATATTGAATCAACCCTGCATTCTTGGGATTAATCCTGCTTGGTCATAGTGTATTATCCTAGTGACAACTTGCTTTAATCACTTTGCTAAGATTTTATCTAAGATTTTGGCATCCATATTCATTAGGGAAATTGGTGTATAATTTTCTTTCTCTGTGTTGACTCTTCCTGGTTTAGGTACCAGCACCATAATGGTGTTATAAAAGGAGTTAGGCAGAGTTCCATCCTCACCTATTTTTCCAAAGAGTTTATATAGAATTGGAACCAACTGTTCCTTAAATGCTTGATAGAATTCACTTGTGAATCCAACTGGCCCTGGAGATTTTTTTCTTAGGGAGTTCAATGATAGCTTGTTGAGTTTCTTTTTCTGCGCTATTTAGCTATTTAATTTCATCTTCATTTAACCTGGGCAACTTATAGTTTTGTAAATATTCATCCATTTCATTTAGATTATCAAATTTATTGGCATACAGTTGAGCAAAATAATTCTGAATTATTACTTTAATTTCCTCCTCATTGGTGGTGAGTTTACCTTTTTTTCTTTTTTGATACTAGCAATTTGGTTTTCTTCTTTCTTTTTTTAAACCAAATTAACCAGAGGTTTATCAATCTTATTTGTTTTTTCATAAAACCAACTCTTGTTTTATTAATTAGTTCAATAGTTTTCTTGCTTTCAATTTTATTAATTTCTCTAATTTTTAGAATTTCTAATTTGGTATTTAACTGGGTTTTTTATCTGTTATTTCTCCAATTTTTTTAGTTGCATGCTTAAGTTATTGATTTCCTCTTTCTCTATTTTATTTATATAAGCAGTTAAAGATATAATATATCCCCTAATAACTGCCTTGGATGTATTCCATAAGTTTTGGTATGTTGTCTTGTTATTGTCATTATAAGGGATAAATTATTAAATCTCTCTATAGTTTGTTGTTTGATCCACTTATTTTTTTTAAAATGAGGTTATTTAGTTTCCAATTAGTTTTAGATATATCTCTTGCACGTGATTTTTATTGCATTATGATCTGAGAAGGAAGTATTCATTATTTCTATCTTTCTGCATTTGATTATAAGGTTTTTATGTCTTAGTAAGTGATTAATTTTTGTGTAAGTGTCATGTACTGCAGGATAAAAGTATATTCCTTTCTATCCCCATTCAATCTTCTCCAAAGTTCTGTCATGTCTAGGTTTTCTAACATTCTATTTACCTCCTTAACTTCCTTCTTGTATATTTTATGGTTAGATTTATCTAAATCCAAATCTTGTCACAGACAAGTTAGGAGTGTCCATTACTTCTGGCTAATTATGTTCTCTCTAATAGAGTTACAATTCTAAAGAGTTATGAGAATTTCTCCCAAGTGGGGATGTAGCCAGTTTCATCTTATTAGCAATTTGTTTTTCTTTTCCCTTTTTCCCTTTTCATGTCTCTCTTAAGTTTTTTGTTTGCAGTCCAAATTTTCTATTTAGCACTGATCTTTTCATCAGGAAAAGTTGGAAGTCTCCTATTTTATCAAATGTCCATCTCTTCCCCCTGGAAGAGAAACCTCAGTTTTTGCAGGATAGTAAATTCTTGGCTGCATTCCAAGCTCCCTTGCTCTTCAGGATATCATATTCCAGGCCCTTTAATACCTTAATGTTGATGCAGCCAGGTCCTGTGTAAGCCTTACTGTGGCTCCTTGGTATCTAAATGGTTTGTTTCTGGCTGGTTGCAGGAATTTTTCTTTTATCTAATAGTTCTGAAATTTGAGCACATTCCTTACTTGTTTTCATTTTGGAATCCCTTTCAGAAGGCGATTGATGTATTTTTTCAACAACTATTTTTTTTTGTAAGGCAGTGGGGTTAAGTAGCTTGCCCAAGGCCACACAGCTAGGTAATTATTAAGTATCTGAGGTCAGATTTGAACCCAGGTACTCCTGACTCCAAGGCTGGTGCTCTAGTCACTGCACCACCTAGCCACCCCAGCCCATTGATTCTTAAGTTGTCTCTTCTGGATCTTTTCTTTAGGTCAGCAGTTTTGCTGATGAGGTATTTTATGTTTTCTTCTATATTTTAGATTCTTTGGTTTTTTTTTTAACAGATTCTTTTTGTCTTATGAAGTCATTAGTTTCCACAGATTCCATTCTTTTTTTTCTGAGAACTTTTTTTCTTTTTTAACTTTTCCTATTGGTCAATTCTATTTTTGAAGGAGTTTTCTTTTTGCCCAATTATGATTTTGGGAGAATTATTTTTTTTTGTAGCGAGATGTTAATTTTCTCTTGTAAGGTATTAATTTTCTCCTGGATTTCTTTTCCCACTTTTTCCACATGGTTTTTAAACTTCTTCCTGATCTTTTCTAAGATGTCTTTCTGGTCTGGAGACCAATTCATATTCTCCTCAGAAGTTCTAGCTTTCTCTGAGTTAGGGTCTTTGGTTTTTGAGGTAGTTTTCAAAGGAGCCCCCTCTTAATGGCCTTTCTTCATTTTCCTAGGATCTTGTGTTGGGGGAAGGGCTGGTTCACAGACTTTTGGTTTTGAAAACCCTAGAGGCTTTGCTGACTGACTTTAGTAACTCCAAGTGGGCTGACCACTGGGGTGCTAGAGGCTTTCTCTGAAATATTTGTGACCTTGATTTGTTGTCTATTCCCTAAGCCTAGGGGTGGGGTGGGGGGGGAGTAGCAGGGTCTGAATTATCCTTGAACAATGCTGTGTAGCTAATCAACTGGAAATATGGGGACTGCATTGAGAATATGGGCCCTGGTCTTCCGGGCAAACAGAGCTGACAGGATTGATGTCTAGTCTTGCTGGAGCTCTCCCATCCTCTGCACTGGAACTCTTCCTCCAAACTTGCTGGATTACAAAGTCAAAAGCTTCCATGGCTGTTTAGAGTTAGTTCAGATATCACCCCACCACCCCTGCGCTGGCTCTCTGCTCTCTGCCCCCCAGCTCATCCACATTCCCCTGAGACAGACCTTGTTGTTAGGTGTTCTTCTCCTTTGTTCTTCTCTTGGTTTTGTGGATTTGAATTCTGTTAAGAGGCTTGTTTTATATCAGTTCAGAGGGAAAGCCAGGAGACCTTAGCATAGTGCCTGACTTCTCTCCACCATCTTGGTTGGAAGCCTCAAAACAGTAAACTTTAAGTCAATGAGTCTGTTTTTGATTTCAGGAAAAATTATAAAATAGTGTATTAAAGAGATATATAGTGAGCATGTAGGGCCCATGTTCCACAAATATTAAAGGGAAAGAATGTATAAATGTGTACTTTACATACATATTTATTTTCAAATATATACAATATATTTACATGTTTGAAAATAAGTATATAAAGTTTATATATATATATATATATATATATATATATAAAACTACATATAGTTATATATAGAGAGAATGGTTAAACAAGTGATGATATTTGAGTTACTATAAATGCTGAAGACACTAGTTTCGGAGAAACCTGAGGACTTGCATGAACGGATGCAAAATGAAATGAATAAAACCAAGATGATGAATTATATAATAGCAACATTAAAAATGAAATACCTAAGACTTAGGAACTCTGATCAATGCAATAACAAGCCTTTATTACAGAAGACTGATGATGAAGTGTGCTGCCCATCTCCTGATGAAGGATAATGGATTCAAGATGCAAATTGTGATAAATTTTCAGATACCACCAATGTGGGAATTTCTTTTACTTGATGATTTATATTTGGTAGAAGACTTTTTGTTCTGTTTTCCTTTTCATTGAAAAACTGTGGGTAGCAGTGATGAAGAAAGAAATTTTAGAATTAGGGTTACTGAAATAAAAAAGAAAAAAAAGAAAGGGTCATTAAAATATTTTTTAAAATTCTCCAAAGAAAGCAGAAGGAATCAAAGAGGTCAGGGCAGCTTTGTTGTATTTATTATATACTTCAAAAGAAAATAAAATATTTAAAAGTAGAGATCACAGAGATATTCAATACTCTTTTTCTGTTCTATTATCTATATGGAAATGTTCAGAATGTGGTTATTTAATATAAGAAAAAATCCCTGTAATAAAACTGACAACAACTAAAGTAATGACATTGATCCAGAATTAATTAAATAGCCAGACTCAAAAAATAGATATTAAACCTTTGATGTCAGGATAGTCAGAGGCCTCTACTAGTATTTCCTCATGATCTGTACTAGGTCCTGGATAGTTCATCAGTTTAAATTTTTATCAGTGACTTGGATAAAAGAAGAGTTGGCATGCTTATCAAATTTGAATATGATATTAAACTGAGAAGGGTAACTAATACACTAGATGACAGTGTCAGGAGCCAAAAAGATCTTGCAATTTAGAAAGCTGGATTCATTATAATAAAATGAAATTCAATAGAGACCAATGTAAAGTCTTTTAAAAAGACAACCTAACATATATAATATGGGGAAGGCTTGACAATAATGTTCCTGAAAAAGATATGGGAACTTGAGGGGACTGCAAACTCAATAGGAACCAACAGTATGATATGGTGGATTTGTTAGTGAGGGGAAAATCCATTACCTTCCAAGGCATTCCATTCTACATTTGAATTGCTTGAAATTTTAGGAAGTTTTTCTTTTTTTCCAGTCCCCTCTTTGCAGTTTCTACCTCTTGTTCTTAGGTCTGCCCTCTGAAGCTAAAAGAATATAATCCCTTCTACATGATAGCCTTTCAAATAATCAATAACATGTTTATTATATTTATGTACATACACATATGTAGTATGCACATAAGTATGTTTATTGAGGTAAAAAAATTCATTCATTGTACTTAGCAATTAGGAAAAATCACAGAGTAAATGTTAAAAAATACACCACTAAGTACAATGACATACCTAGACACCAACTTAATTATTTGAACTTCTGTAAATATTGGATTATCTTTTGTTCCACCTAGTGGGCAGCTTAGGTCTCTTTTAAGATGATCGATCCAATTTCTTGGCTTAAATTTACCTGCCATTTAAAACAGAATTTAATTTACTTTTCCCAAACATCTTTGTTGCACAATATGAGTATTAAATTCCCTTTTAGGGTTTAAGTTAATACACCATTCTTTTCCCCTTGGTATTCCTAATTCACTCACTCAGAGTTATTTTGTCCTGGGGAATGAAACAATCTGATTTTTAACAGAACAAGACTCTTATCCTTTCTTCATAATTCGAAATTATTCAACAGCAAAACTAAAGTTAAAAAAATATTTTATTACAAATTTTTATCCCCCACAGAGAGCTGATCATCACACTTTTAATATCTATGAATCTTTACTTAATATAGCTTAACTCCTTGCTTAAGGATACATTTTCTTAAGATTAAGACAAAGTCAACTTCTCTGTAAATTTACATTTATTGCATAAATCCTTCTTCATGTGTTCTCTTCCCATTTCCTTGGCATTGACTATAATTATGCCACCCCAATTACATTTTGTAGAATATAAATAAAAATATATTTCATGTGTATTCACAAGAAAAAAGGAATATACATTTTAATAAGTGTCTACTATATTCCAGACACTATGTTAAGTGCTTTCCAAATGTTATATCAAAAGATAGACAGAGAAATCAAAGTTCTCTATGGCCACATGAAAAAATGCTCTAAATCACTGTTGATTAGAGAAATGCTAATTAAAACAACCCTTAGATGCCAACGTCATACCTGTCAAATTGGCTAATATGATAAAAAAAGAAAATGATCAATGTTGTTGGGAATGTAGGAAAAGTGGAACATTAATGCACTGTTGGTGGAGTCACAAACTGCTCCAATCATTCTGAGAGGAATTTGGAACTATGTCTGAAGTTCACACACACCCTTTTGATCCAGCAATACCACTTTTTTACTGTATCCTAAAGAGATTTTTGTGATAGAAAAAGGACCTATTTGCACAAAAAATTTTTAGCTGCTCTTTTGTGGTAGCTAAGAATTGGAAATTGAAGGGATCCAAATCAACTGGGGAAATAAGTGAATAAGTTGTGGTATGTGATCACAGTGAAATATTATTGTGCTAAAAGAAATGCCAAGCAGGATGATTTTCCTTCCTTCCTTCCTTCCTTCCTTCCTTCCTTCCTTCCTTCCTTCCTTCCTTCCTTCCTTCCTTCCTTCCTTCCTTTATTTCTGCTCTCTTTTTCTTTCTTGCTCTCTCTCTTTCTTTCTCTCTTCTTGCATAAAATCAAAAATATGGAAATGTTTCATATGATTGCACATGTATAATTCATATTATATTGCTTACTGTGTTGGGAAGGAAGAGAGAAAGAAGGGAGAGATAGAATTTGGAACTCAAAGCTTAAAAAATCAAATGTTAAAAATACCTTTTACATGTATTTGGGATAAAATAAAATATTTTTTAAAGGACATGGTAGAGCCCTATAATGAACAAGTGCCTTATCAGTTTATTTTCTCAACTCTTTATAGGTAAAAATCAATTCAAAAAATAAAACTCTTCTAGATATCCCCTTCCATTCCCAAGTCCAAATATTAAATTGCTCCACACAACCACCCTTGGAGATAGGTATTCTTGTTATCCCTATTTTAAAGATGGAGGCAGTGAGGTGGTGCAATGGAAAGAGTGTCTTGAATTAGAAAGACTCATCTTCCCTTACAAATTTGCCCTCAGATTTACTAGTTGAGTGACCCGGGCAAGTCACTTCTGTTTGTCTCAGTTTCTTCATCTGTAAAAATAAGCTGGAGAAGGAAATGAAAAACCACTCCAATATCTTTGCCAAGAAAACCTTAAATGGGGTCATAAAGAGTTTGACTTGACTGAAAAACAATTGAGCAGCAAAATTTTACAGATGAGTAAAATGAAGCAACAAAATCAGTGAGTATGAGACTGACTACAGGTCCAAGTTCCATTCACTATACTGCCAAGCTGTCTCACATAATTATGTATAGCCCAAGTTTTGCATTCAGATGAAACCTAAAACATGAGAATTATATGACACCAAATATCCAGGTACTTGAGAGCAGTTGGATTTTTCAGTTGTCTGAATTCAGATGATGAATCAAGATTTATTCTTCCCTATTTTATAGCTTTTCCATGTATTATCATGCAGGCAGTCTATATTACTGGGATGAATTATTTTTGACCTATGTTATTTTTTTAAATCAGTGAATAAATAAAAATGAAATGAGAATGGACTAAGAAGAAAAATCACCTCTGGTTTATCCAGGGGAGACAACTTTCAAAATGAAATACACTAATGGGGTGCTGAGCTCTGTTTTCTCCTGCTTGGACTTCTCACCCTTGCATAGTCATCCTTAGCTGTAATGTTGCTTTTTCAGGTGACCCTACAGTGAGTTCCCAATATGAAAACAAATATTCCCCATAGAATTATAGTTTTGCGTATGCTATGAAGAAAAGTCAACAGAAACTGTAACCCTTGAGTTGTAGGAGTGATTATAAAACATCCAGGGTATAAGAGATCTTGTAAAGTTGAATATCAAAATTCCTGATCTGGCTCTGAGGATGAAAATGTCAAAAACCTACAGCTAAGAATCAAAAAAGGGCTTGTGTCCTTTGAGAACTGGATTTCTTCCAAGGCAATAACTAATACTGCATTATGAAATTCAGTCTCTGGAGAGTTACCAATCCCTTCCGACAGGTGTCCGTTTTTCCAGATGAAAGTCTTGTTAATCTAGCTGTGTCAGATATTTTCCCTTAGATAGGGGAAAGAGATCCCAATCATTTCACCACAATTTAACTATGTGCTTTTCTTAGGAGTGGAAATGAGGTTATGTTTGAAAGAAGCACTTTGTTTATCCCTTGAAGCAATGATGGTTTTTTCCCCCTCTATCCCAGGAGAAACTAAAATGCCTTAACTATCAATTAGATTGAGACACAATAAGAGTTTACATTTATGAAAACTTTTGAAAAGTACACTTTCCTCAAGTACCCTACATGTTCTGGGCCAGGTTGGCTATATTTTCCCTGAGAATTCTAGGGTATATACCATCAGGGATTTGTGGGCTGTTGCTTTTCTCTCACAATTATTTGGAGTCCCCACTCATTCCTCTCTTTGCAAAGTGACGAGCAATTGTGCCCCAGGACCAATTAATCATTTGACATAGATTAGCTTTAAAAGGGATAGCTAGATGGTTCAGTGGATAGTGTTAGGTCTGGAATCTTTGTGGGTTCAAACCTTGCCTCAGATAACTTGAGTAAGGCACTTAACCCAATTTACCTCAGTTTCCTCATCTGTAAAAATGAACTGGCAATGAAATCCCTAAATAGGAATGGATTAACAAGAAAAAAAGAAAAGAAATAATAAGAACAAACAAAAATATTTCCTATTATATGGTAGTGTCCTTCATTTCACCTCAGCTCTGGGAGAGTAGACTCAAAGCTTCGTTAACTTCCTATATAGCATTGATCTCATAACATTGATATTGAGATGTGGTAGAGCTGTTGGGTCATTCTTCTGAGCTGGAATAGAGAAGTAATTATTTCTTGAGATATCAGTGCTGGGCCAATGGAAACGCCCAGCCTGGAGAGAAGTAGCTAACTCCTCCACAATCAAGTTGGTGGGGGCCAATCACCATTCTAGGTGAAACCTAGGGTGGAAATGAATGATAACTTCAAGAGCCCAGGCCTATTTTTGGAGAGGTCTATATGAACTTTTTAGTTAGGTAAGAAAATCTCATGGACCTTTCTCTTACAGCATAGTCCATTACTAGACACCACCAAATCACCAGAGCATAACTAAAGACCGTGGAGCCAAGGAATAACCAAAGGTGACCAGACAAAGTAGACAAAAGTCCATACAAAGCTTTTGGAAGGTGCTGCCAGTTCTGCTTTTACAGTCTTCAGAAAAAGCCTTCTCCTAATCACATTATTACCCAACCAGAACCAATTGCAGGAATTCCACATGTGCTCTACTCTTTCTACAACATTTCCCTTAAATGGCATTAGGATTCTCTGGAAGCAGTTGTCTGTTCCCATCCATGGTGAGATATCATGCTAAAAAGATGTAAGCATATGTGCATGTGCCCAACCCCCGTTACATCCACAACCTTGTGAGGTATGAACTGTGTATATATATTCTTATTTCAATTTTCTGCATGAAGAAGCTGAGACTCAGAGATGATGAGTGACCTGATTAAAGTCATACAGTAAGTAAATAATAGAAGAGAAAATTAAAGCCAGATCTGACTCCAAGTTCTGTGCCTTTTCCACCTATCTTGACTGTAAGCATGACTATAGTGTGTGAATGTAACATTTTAGTCACAACATGTCCATCATCAAAAGAAGTACATGTGGCAGAGACAACACAGTTAAGTGGAAGCAACTTTGAACATGAGGTCAAGGCAAGTCATTTGACCTCTCAAAATTTCAGTTTTCCATCTGTAATGGGAATTTTTATACCTACATATATCTACTTCACAGGATTATGGTGAGATTCATAGATGACAATATTTAAAATACACTGCAAACCCTATTTTCTCATAAATATTTTTGGCCACCTTCATTTTACAATCTTATTGTCATGCCCAATTTCCTTTCTCTTCTCACATGAACCTCTTGCCTCATCTTAACTGATCTTACCTTCTTTTCCTCTTCCCCAAGTTCTTCCTCTCAAATCTTTTCTCTTTCCAATGGAATCTTGATTAAGTTTAATTCTTTCTACTCTCTAAAGATGAGAGGTGCTGTGAAGTACTGAAAAAAATCATTTATTAAATACCTCCTGTAGACCAGACACTATACTAAGCCCTGGAGAAGTAAATGTAAAAGGGAGAGACAGTTCCTGCCAATAAGAAGCTGACATCCAAATAGGGAAGAGAACACACATGGAGGAGTGGTAGACAAGGGAGTTTCCATTTGGAAAGGTAGAAGGGTAATGAGCGGAGCCCTGGGACAATCCAGTGATTTGCTCTCTCCAGAATCAATGATACTGTTAATTTGTTTACTGTCTGACAAGATGACCATGGGTCATGGTCAGGGGTGTCTTGATACAGTTAATTCTCACCAGTCAGAGAAAAGCACCACTCCAGAGCTATGTGAGGTTTTTATTAGGAAATGTAATTACTAACTATGGGATAATGGGAGTGGGTACATTTTGGGGGTCATTGGGTATATTGTTTTCTTTGGTTCTGATTACCTGACTATGTCAAAAAAAGTATATGTGTTGATTCATACATACCTTCATGAGGGTACTCTCAAGGAGTTAGCATTATACTAGGAAGAAAATGGTGTATATACCACTTAATAAAGCAAAAGTAAATCACTTATCAAAGAGGCAGTATTTAAAAAATCCAGAAATCCAAATCTCATTCTTAAGAAGAGAAGTATTTTGACATCATAGAGATGAACACATTATAAATAGAATGAAATTCTTCACGGGGTCAGCTAGGCAGCAGTGGATAGAATACTATGCTTAAATCTCATCTTCATGAGTTAAAATCCAGTCTCAGATATATATATTAGCTGTGTAGGTCACTGTGTAGCTAAGTAGGTCACTAAAACCTGTTTGCCTCAGTTTCTTCATCTATAAAATGAGCTGAAGAAGGAAATGGCAAACCTTTCCAGGATCATTGCCAAGAAAACCCCAAATGAGGGTCACAAAAGAGTCTGATAGTACAGAAAAATGTCTGAATTTTTCACTAAAAGTGTATTCCAATTCTACATCATAATAGGGAGGTGACCTTAACTTCAATATATTAATTTAATAAACATTTATTATATATCCAATATGTTTCTGTGAAGGAGTGTGGCTGAGTGGAGAGAAGGATAGTTTTGGAGAAAGGAAAAGCTAAGATCAGCCTTTGTCACATATTATCAATGTGGCCATGGACAGGCCCCCACACACAAATAAGTCTTTGTGTTGCTTGCTGGAGGTACAAAGACAACAATGAGAAGTAATAGATTTTCTCAATATGCTGAAGGCCTAACTCTGCTCTCTTTCCACTTTACCTCACCCTTTCAATTCGTCAGTGTCTATAAATCTTACCATTCAGAACTTCATTCCCTTAAAATTTTAATCTCCTTAAATTAATATAAGTAGTATGACTTAGTGGATAGAATGCTGGTCAGAAAGTTAGGAAGATTTGGGTTTGAATCCAACCCCTCACATTTACTGTAGATGTGATTAAAGGGAAAAGGTCATTTAGTTCTCCTTGACTCAGTTTTCTCATGTGTAAAACAGAGATAACACCACTCACTAGTCTACTCCCTTACTTCTTGGCATTACTGCTCTGTTCTTGACTTGGCCTGGTTCACCCCCCCTTATGGCAGCCTTTTTGCCTCCTTCACTATATTTGTCCTGGTCATCCTTAGACGCCCAATTGACCTTGGCCCTTTTATAGCTCTGAATTCCTATAATTCACCACCCTGCCTTTCTAGTAACAAAGAATACATGTTTATAAGTATGTGCCATCATACCTGGCTTTTGTCTCAGAGATGAGTTGTGTGATTCTGCCTCAATTTTCCTATCTGTAAAAATTAAAAGTTGAAATCTGTTGATTTTAAGGTCCTTTCCAGTTCCATATCTATGATCCATGAGGATGTTGAGTATCTGAGAAGAAGCAAGGGAAGGGAAGAGAATAGGGAGGCTAGAGCACACCAGAGACAAATCTTTTTTCTTAATATTGTCCTTGTACTCTTTGCTTTTTCTGAGGAAAAGGAAGGATCAAACTCCTTGCTTCTATTTCTCCTTCTTTTCTTCCAGGGGCTGTACAAATGTCCTGGCTCTAAAAGGACTGCCATAATCCTGGTGTCATGTAGAAAGAAGAGTGGGTGATTCTCTCTGCTTAGGGCACAGGCCAAGAAATATCTTCCCTTAGTCCTGATTAAGTGACAACTTAATTTACATGAAATCTATTCAGCTCTGCTTGAAACCAAGGCAGTGTCAACATACACAGAGGTTGTTTTCCTCAAACAGCCTCCAATTCAAGCAAAATAACAGTCCAACTAAGGGTGCCAAAGTGTAGGAGGAAATTAGAGCCATCACCTGGGAAATAAAATACCCAATCCACTTTTCCCTCAATAGGATCATATTTCAGTACTTCTTTGACTTGAATTATGAGGGGAAAAATGCACTAATTTTCCTACTTTTCTTCCTCATATAAATAGTTAATGAACCACTCCTTGCACCTTGTTTCTAAGTGAGAAATAGTTTTGCTCTAAGGTCATAGACTAACTACAATTTACCAAGGATCGATAGTTCTCTCTCTCTCTCTCTCTCTCTCTCTCTCTCTCTCTCTCTCTCTCAAACACATACATCACATACATACATACATCATATATACATGCATAGGAATGTATGTATATACATATATATATACATATATATATATATATATATATATATATATATATATATATATATATATATAAGGTCATTCAGCCAGTTCTTTACCTCCTCTCAGACATCACTAAATCATCCCCCTAACCCCAGTCATTTGGAGAGATAAATAGAAAAAAAAAGGTCACAATATAATCTGTGATGCATAATGGTGGTACTATATTATGTGATTAAAACTTGAGAGTAATTAGGTTGAAAATTATCCCAAGATGATGACTTGAGTGATTATGGTAGTCTTGTGAAAGTGCTGAACATTCATTTCATGTAATAGGAAAAAAATGGTTCTTCTAGAGCCTTCTTTGTCCCCCTCCTCTTCATCTCAAACTGGTTTCTTAATTAGCTGTCTCTTGTTTAAAGTGCTTTGACTGTCTTTTTTCTTTTTTTTCCAAATGATACAATTAAATGAGACTATAAAAGCTTAGGATCCCAGGATAACCAAATCAAAAAACTATATCAAAAGATAATGGCATCTTATGGCTTGGTACAGGTTGTATCCTGAATATAAAACATTTCCATCCTTTTCTCTGCTTAGACTCCTTGGCTTCCTTTAAAGACTGACTCAGGTATTATTTATTTAAAAAAAATAAATTTATTTTTAATTTTAAAAAATTTTATGAGATAAAATAAACATTTCAGTAAAATAGTATTGTAAAAATGAAACTGCATATGAAACTGCAAACTTTAATAAACAATTTGCTTTTCCATTTAAATATATAAAAGTTATCATATTTATTTTTTCCTTTTTCCCTTCCCCCCAGTCCCAGAAATGATTGCCATTAGACATAAATGTGTTTTTGTTTGTGTGTGTGTGTGTGTGTGTGTGTGTGTGTGTAAAATCCAATTATCCATATTTCTATTTAAAACTTGAAAGCAACTAGATTGAGCAGTAAATTATCCCAACAAGATGACTTGAGTGATTATGGTAGTATCTGTAACTATCTCTTACTGGAAGTCTTTCCTCATCTCCTATATTGTTATTATTCTTTCCATCCTTAAATGGTCTGACACTTTCTTTTCTATTTAAATAATTGTATATCCAAACACTTCACACCCTCAAGTAGAATGTAAACTCCTTGGAGGTTAGGACCAGGTTTTATTGTTTTGTTTTGTCACTATCTCCCCAGTTCCTAGCATAGTTTATATAAAGGAAGAGTTTTAGGACTTGACACAGTTTGTTGTGTTCTCCAAGACTCTCTTCCAACAACCAGACAAAGATGTATAACCAACAGAATTTCTAGATGTTTGATTCATATTCCCTTAAGATGAATCATCAGAAGCAGAGGCAGAAACTCTGGAGAAGCCCTGGTCTTTCTTCACCAGATGCAATGCAAACTGGATCTGAGGAGAGAGCCCTTTCCCTCTCTGTTTTCTGGCTGCTGATAGAGACCTCTGTTCCTTTCTGTTCTTGACCAGCCCACAATGGAGCAGGCTAAGTGAACTCAGGAGACAGCCCAAGAAAGTCACAGTAACACCACAAATGATGCACGATTTCCCTCTCTATTCTTGAGTCTGCTCTTCTTTTTAGCTTCTCAAAGCAGCATAGAATAGAGGCTGAGTGGGAGGAAACTACACCTAGAAGGTAGAGACACCAGGATCTCAGTCTAAAATCACTCAGTCTTTAGAGTTTCCTAAGTTTCCTCTTTGTGACCTCTGTCAGCTTCTAGTGCTCATTCATTGTTATTCCTAGATCAGCTGGCATTGGGCACTCTCAGTTTCATCAAGTTTTATTGACAATTTAATTTATATAAAATCTATTTCATTCTTCTCAATAGTTGCTAGGTACAGGCACAAAGAGTATAGGTAATTGTTAGGTTATAGGGTTCCTATCAGAGGTAAGATGAAATCAGGTACTGGGGTGAGGCAACAAACATTAATTAAGCATTGACTAGATGCTGCATACTATGTTGAGGATTCAAATGCAAGCATAAAAGATGACAGTAGCTCAACTTACATTCTAATGGTATTGGAGGAGATACCACACAAAAGGAAGTAGAGAGGGATATAATGGCAAAGTCCAGAGTCATAAGTAGAACTGGGAAAGAAATGAGGGATGGACCCAGGGATGGCCTAGGTCCAAGGGATGCATCCATGGGAGAAGAGGACAGCAGGGAATGTTCCAGGGTAAGAAGGCTTCTGAAGAATGGTGTTGAAGTCTCAAGATCAGAAGCAAAATTCTTAGACCAGAGATTTTTAATTTGATATCTCTAAACCTTAAAGTACATTTTTGATGACTATATTTCAGTGTAATTGGTTTCCTTTGTAATATTATACATTTTATTTTATGTGTTAAAAGCATTTTTCTGAAAAAGTTCATAAAGCTTTCCCAGATACCCAAGAAACAAAAAAAGTTAAGAAGTCCTGCCTTCAAGAAAGATGAGGAATGGCAGCAGTGTCCTAGGAGTCTGTAGACACAGTAGCCAAGAGAGATTCTTTGTGGCTTATGTTCAGTTAATGACTTAGAAAATGGAGGTATTTCTGCTATTGCTGCTGCTTAAACTTTACCTGTCCACTCTACCCCAAGCGATAAGAGATTTAAAAGGTTCTTGCTCATCTCTGAAGAGGCACTTTCTTTGCCTGTGTCAGTTGCCAAGGCTATAAAGGACCTGGAAAAAATCTTGGGAAACTTCAAAGTGGTTTAAGTGAGTTTGCATCATTTTTCCCATGAGTTCCCAAGATTTTTGAGTTTGCATGAGACCTAGAAAATCATCTCTGGAGAGGAAAGACTCTATAATGGTTATCTGGCAATTGATGCCATTATAATTTAATACTTTTCGCTCTCCACCCCAGCAGGTGTCCTTGCCTTCTACTTTTTGTTGAGAAGAGGAAGGGCACGCAACATGATTTCCTTCATTTTCTCTTTACTTTACCTCACAATGTCACTGAAGTTTTCCTCCTACCTTCCTGTCAAAGGAAGTTTTATAGTTGCCCTTGGCCCTCATTAAGGATAATCCCTCCACTTATATTTTTAGTTCCACCTTTCCTGCTGCTCTCCACCTTGATTTACAAATCATTACCTTTCTCTTAGGTATCTTCAGTTTTTCTTTTGAGGGGAGTGCCTTGGGATGGAAAAGCTTGGTTCTCACACAATTCAGACAATCTGTCTTGATAACAATCAAAATGAAAAGGAAAATAAACAATAACTCTTAATAGTTACACAATAGGAGAAATTGGGTGTATCTATTCCGTAAATGTAATTTAAACAACTTTCTCTTATGTATCAAGAGGACATTATCTCTATAACTTGGAAAATGTAGAAGAGAAGCTGTGGAAGTTCCATGAGAATGTTTGATGTCTAACATACTCAAAGCAAAAAAAAATTATCATCTTTTAAAAATGCACTCTTAATTACTGGTGGTCCATAAATCCCAGAACCATCATTCCCAGTCAAAGAAGAGATTTCAATTCTTTAATTCTGAAAGAATTACTTTTTGTCTATCACTGTGATTTTGAAGTATTTACATTATGAGAGAAGACAAAGGGTTGAGTCTTTCAAAGTGGAATTTCAGGCATCAGCAAGAAGGGATATGGTGGCAATGTCTGGTGATTTGTGGGGGGACACCTGAAGCATCTGCTCCACTTGCTCCAAAGTCAATACCTGATATTAGTAAAAAACATTCCAACTTGGATTCCCTTTTTTTATTATACCAGCTATGCTTTGCTTAAGGGAAGTCTGAAGAATTAAGGAAACATTTTAATGGAAAAGGACAGATTTCAGATCATCTCAATTCAAATAGATTTTAGACCTTTGATGACAACTCATCTTATATCTTCACTAAATAGTGGAAGAAACAGAAACAAAGAGCTTAAGTTACTTGTTTATAGTCTTCATGGTAGAACTATAATGTAAATTCTGTTCCTCTCCAAAACCAGAATTCTATCCAATAAACTTTATCACCTCCCTTAGTAATCTCTCCAGGACTCAGGGGAAGAGAAAGGATTAAACTTATTTAGATACCATCTATATGGCAAGAATTATGATAAGCACATTACAAATATTATCTCACTTAATCCTCACAATTATCATGGGAGGTAGGTACTATTATTATCACCATCTTATAGTTGAGGACACTGAGACAGACTGAGGTTAAGTGCTTAACCCAGGGTCATTCTTATCTAAGGCTATCTCCAGTGGTCCTGATTTATATCTGGCCACTGGACTCAGAGGGTTCCAGAAATAGAAAATGAAGCTGGTGACTTAGAACAGTACCATCTCACTCAAATCCAGTTCACATGAATCACCTCCTTGATGCCCTGGTCTTTGAGAATAATGGACAAATATCACTGTCACCTGAGTTGGGTTTAAATTCAGATTTTCTAGAATCCAGGTCTAACAATTTATTCACTGAACCTATCTAACTGCCTCCTTCAGTCAGGGAGAAAGTAAAATCAAGAGATAAAAATTACTAGAGTTAACACACAGTATAGTCAGGGTGGAGAGGACAAGATCTTAGTATCCCAACTAGGACCTGCCAGAGATTTCCTAGAATAGAGTGGGCAGGGAAGAAATGGCTATACATGAATTCTTCGTGTTGCCACTTAGTAATAGCATTGAAAAGTATTAAAAAAAATCTTTCAAACTCAAGTCATCTTCCCTTCTCCATGCCACAGTCAATAAGCTAATCTATCACTTCTGATATGATATTCCCAACTGGTCTCACTACCTCTGTTCTTACACCCCTTTCTCTTTAGTCCATCCTGCACAGGTTACCAGGATATGTTTTCTTATTCCTCTTTTCTTCTACAAGATCCCTTCCCTCCCCTGCTCCACTTTCTTTTAATCCAGTAGCTTCTGATTTCCTACCATATTGATCACCTGACCAGGTAGAGCGATACAGTAATACCTATATAGAATATAAATTTGTTTGTAAAATGCTGTGAAGTAAAGTGTGATCATGAGTTACTATCACTTCATAAAACACTGAAAAGCAGTGGAGAGGGATCAAATAAATTTGGCAAAAGGCCCACTAGGGTATTCAAACTGACTTAGACAGAAATGGAGCAGATTGGGGTGGCTAGGTGGCACAGTGTATAGAGCACCAGCCTTGGAGTCAGGAGTACCTGAGTTCAAATCTGAACTCAGACACTTAATAATTACCTAGCCCTGTGGCCTTGGGCAAGCCACTTAACCCCATTGCCTTGAAAAATCTAAAAAAATGGAGCAGATTCTAGCTTGGGTTGATATTGGAAATTTTGTTGCCATTGCATGGTGTTATTGATTCTTTCCAGTCATGTCTCTCTCTGACCCCTTTTGGGAGTGATTTGCCTAGTTTATGACAAACTGCATCAGAAAGAGCTTCTTGAAGAAAATAATTGAGATTTGAGGAAGTTAGGGAAGGCAGGTTATTCAAATGAGAAGGGTGAACTTTCCAGGTATTGGGGACAACCAATGATAAGGTATGGGATCTGGAAATAGGATGTCCTGTGCAAGGAACAGCAAGAAAGCCAATGTCACTGAAATGCAGAGTATGAAGAAGGGAATAAGTATAGGAAGACTGGAAAGTAGGAAAAAGATTTACCTATGAGACAAATTTTATTTTTGATCCTGAAGATAACATGGAGATAGTGAAACTTATTGAATGATGTGGAGGGAAACATAGACAGACCTAAGCTTTAGGAACATTATTTAGATAGCTAAGCAGAAGATGGACTAGAATTGGGGGGGGGGAGACTTAAGGCAAGGAAACCACTAGAAGTTCATTGCATTAGAACAGATATGAAGTAATGAGAGCCTGTAACAGGGTTATAATGTCAAAAGAGGGAAGGGTCAAATAGGAGAGATTTTGTAAAGGTAGGATCAACAGAACTTGGTAACAGATTAGATATGGGAGATGAAAATAAAGAATCTAGAATGACATCTAATTTTCAATCCTAGATGCCTAGATCGATATAAAAAAATGTTGTAGTTAGAAGGATGAATGTTTCACAGGTTTTTCTTAAAAGAACATAGAAATTAGGGATGATGGTTTTATCCAAAGTCAGAAAGACACTTTCCTTCATGGCACATTTGGACATCTCACTTTGAGTACCTTTTGATGAACATAAACTACTATGGAGATAATTGTGGCTTATATAACAATAACCTGTGGCAGAAGATAAGAAAAGGAATTTTATAGAATTTTACTAGGTTCTCCAAAATAAATCAATATAGTTTACTTGCAAATTGGTGATTCCAGTGCAAAAGTAGGCACCAGAGAGAATGGAGACAAATATGGTGAAGATGTAGTTTACAGTTAATAAATGAAAAAGCCAACAGCTTATACACAGAAACTTTAGGAATATTTTTCTTATATCAGAGTCAGGAGGTTTCTGGGTGTGGCAAATTTGGGGTAGCATTACATAAAACAAACCTGACTTTATCTTAATAGTCAGGAAACAACTAGAAACTGATGTTGGAGTCACTATAGAGTCAGTTGTCTGTGCAGTAATATCATAAATTAGTTAAAGACAAAAAAAAAATACCAAATTAGAAGAAAAGTTAAAGATGGAGAAGGTCTTGCATTTAATTACAGTAGTTCCAAGCCAATCTACTTAAACAAGCCATTTACAGGAAAAAAAATTATAAGGAAGTTGATAAACACACTGACTCTATTACCAATTCTCTTAGTGATATTTAATTGGTGCAAAATAGGAACTTCAGTGAGGCAGTAGAAAGAATCACCTCAGCAACCATTTTGGTTCTTTGCCAAGTGTGGAACAATGGTAGCCAAAGGCAACAGTCATCTAGAGTAAAGATACAATAGCAAGGTATATGAGAGGACTATTGTGTAGTACAGGTTGTGTTCAATCCTGTCTAACTCTTCTGGACTCCAAGTGGAGTTGTTTGTCATTTTAAGGAACTGAGACAAATATGGTTAAGTGACTTTCTCAGGATTGCACAAGGAGTTAGTGTCTAAGGCCAGATTTTAACTCAGGAAGGTAAGTCTTCCTGACTTCAAATCCATTGCTCCATCCACTGCACCACCAAGCTACACCGTATTGTCTTATAAAATAGCAAAAAGGGTCAACAGGAAAATTGACCATAATTTGTCCTGACACTTGAGAGCATTAGAAAGTAGACATTAAATAGGATACAAATTGAACAAATATGGTGACATCTTTTCTCAACTCCCACAGTAAAACCATTGTCATGCCGGTCTATCATCTCATTGTGTACAATGAACTGATGGCATTGGAATTCATAAAGATGAAGTTAGGAAGAACATTTAAATTTGATCAAAATTTTTTTTAAATGAGTTGGGGGGAGGACAGAATTATAAAAGGTATTTGGATTGATTTTCTTTCTTTAATCTCTGAAGAGGTGTGTTAACTGTTAGTTTTATAATAAATTGCTAATAGTAGCAACTTTCTATAATAGATAATTACACAGTATGATACAGTGGACAGAATGTTGGCTTTAGAACCAGGAAGACTTGGTTTCAGATCCTTTCTAGCACACACTAATTGTGTAATCATGGAAAAGTCTTTTCTCAAAGTTACATGATTCTAATCTACACTCTTAAAATTATAAATTGAAGTGATTTGCCATATTGGTGGAAGGACCTTCTTAATTGTTTCTTAAACCTGATGAAATCATATCTTTCAACAATAATAACCAAAAACAACAACAGAAAGGAACTATGTGTCCTTTGAATCTGATGGCATTGTACTTTGATCATTATATTTGTCTTTAAATAAATCTTTTAACATTTATCTATTAATACATTTTGCTTTGGCAAAAAGATAGTTTCCAATAATTACTGAAATTTCCTTCCAAAGTATATTTTCCCCCAACCAGTTAATTCAATGAATGTTTACAGAAAGAAGAGAAACATCTTTTACTAATGCTGACCATTGTATTGTTTAACCAGAATTCTCCTTGTTGATTTTATTTATACTGTTGTAGTCATTATTCCTTCAATTCTACTTTCCTCTCTCTTTCAATGTTTCTTTGAATTCTTGGTTTTATTATAATTACATTTAGTCTTCCAGAATAAATGAACTAATTCGTAGCTCTATCAACAGTATATTGATAGGTTTGCCTTTCAAAAATGTTTCCAAAAATGAGATTTCCCAATTCTTTGCCATACTTACTTGCTTATTGGGTCTAAATTATGGGATTATTGTTATTGTTGATGATTCCTTTTTCAGGCATGTCCAACTCTTTGTGACTCCATTTGGAGTTTTCTTGGCAAAAATCCTGGCGAGGTTTGCCATTTCCTTCTCCAGGTTATTTAGAGATAAGGAACTGAGGCAAATAGAGTTAAATGATTTGCCCAGGGTCATACAAGTGTCTGAGGTCAGATTTAATCTCAGGAGATCAGTCTTCCTGAGTTCAGGCTTGGCACTCTATTTACAATACCACCTAGTTGCTGTTTGTATTGTTTTGAACATTTTTTTTCAGGTGGTTCATAATGATCATAAATCTAAAGTTGAAAGAACTTGGAGTTCTTGGGATCCCAGGCATCCTAGGATTATACTATGGATTTGGATAGTACCTTAGAGATCATCTAGTCCAAATTCTTCAATTTACAGGTTACTAAAGTGAAACCCAGAAACATGAAGTGATTTCCCCAGGCTGCACAGATAACAAGTAGCCAAGCCAGGATGTAAAACATTCCCTGACAAAATTCTATGTTCTTTTTCTGTATTAGTCTGCCTTCTTCAAGATAGGCCATTATCTCAAGCAAGAAAAATACCTACCTCCAAAGATCAGAAAAGTGTTGACAAGAGAATGCTCTCTCCCTCCATTCTTGTTAAAAATCATGACTAGTTGAAATTGTTCCTGGGACAAATTCAGTTTAGGAGTATTGGTGGTAATGTTCCATCTTCTGTGTCTTCCTGGCCTCCTATCTTTATAATATATAAGCTCCATTATTTATTACTTAGGAGTCTTTCAACAAGTCACTGAATTTCTGTAGGCTTGAGTTTTTTTATCTTTAAAATGGGGGTTTAGATAAATACTCATTCTCTTCCCTTCCAGCTTTATTTAGTTCAAAATCTATGACTTCAAGTGTTATCCTAGGTTCTTGAAATGCTTCATCAGTTTTTAGTCCCCTAGCTTATGGAAAACTATGAAAAGATCACCCTTTGTGACTTTCTCCAGTATGTGTAGAATTCCAAATACTCAAGGACACTCCAAATACTCAGTGACATTTGTGTTCACCACCACCACTACTATCGTTGCTAACATTTATATGTCATCCTAAGCACTTCACAAACAGTATTTCATTTAATCTTCACAACAACCCCAAAAGGTGGGTATTATTATTATTATTTGCATTTTACAGATGAGGGAAAACTGAGGCTGAGGGGTTAGGTGATTTGCCCAGAGACAGTTAGCTAATATATAAGGCAGAATTTGAAGCTAGATCTCCTTTGATCCAAGTCTAGCACTCTGTCTTCTCAACCATCTAGCTGCCCACATGTATCACTATGATTGCATCAACCAACCATAGTGGACAAAGTCATTTTCTTCCATTTGTGTGGGAGAAGAAAGGAGGGTGGTAAGGACAGTTAAGGGTGAGTCCCTGTAGAAGGAATAGGGTTGGAAGGAAAGAGTTTGTCATTTTATAGTTTACCGAGTTCTTCACTAAGGATATCTCATTCTATCCTCACCAAGAGAGGTTGAGAGAGGAAATATTGTTATTCTGATTTTACAGAAGACCAGACTTATCCATGAGTACACCAGTGGAAGAGTTGGGACTCAAATTCAGGACTTTGGATTATAAATGCCCCTTCAGATTATTTTAATCTACTCTGAGTTTATCTTTTATGGAGCTAATGACATATCTCCTCCAAAGGAATATATTTTTTTCTTGAGGGCAGAGATTAATTTTTTCCTTTTTTTGTATCTTTAGTATCTGATATAGTGTACAAAATATAGTAAGTACTTAGTAAGTGCTTATTGACTATTGACTCCCTAACAAATCCAGGAATTTCCCTATTGTATCACCTGTTTAAATAATGGACAGGGGAACAATATTTTTTACCTGTCCCTTTCATCATTACATATCTTGAGTGGAAGAGTAGAAAGAATTAATTTTCCATCTATACCAGTACAACAACCACTTGAAGTTAACCTGGAAATCCAAGCACATTGAGGAAAGAATTACATCAGAGGAAAAGCTGTATTTTGCCCTGAACATCAGTGAAGGGTTCACCTTCCTTCCTTCACATAATTAAAAATACCAGGAGAAATTCTGGTTGAGTATGTGAGTAGAAATTATAGTAGAGTATGAGAAGGTTAACAATAGTCTTTGTCACAGATTTTCAGGGGGGTTGGAAGGAGAAATTTGATTCTAGTCTTCTCCCACCAAAGGTTACTGGACTTAAAGTTATTGTCTCTTCTTCTCCCCTCTCCTGGACTTGTGGCAGAAAGGATCAGAGTCAACATTGCTTGACTTGCTTTGCTTTTTCTTTCTTGAAATGGTCCCATCCTAGGATCAGGGGCTTGGCATTCCAGGGATGGGATTTCTGAGTTAACTCATGTTTCTTCAGCTGGTTGAGTCCCTGGTGAAAATAGAACACCAGAGGAGGTGCATAAAGTATTCATTGTTTTTAGCCATTTTTATATTTCTCATCATGTGGTAGAATAACAAATGAAGGAAGTCTTTAAAGAAAAAAGTGACAGGTTAATTAATGAGGAAAACAATGGCAAATGGGAATTTAGACAATAAAAGTATTGTTTATACTTGCAAAGTTCATTTATTCATTTTTTCAAAAATCACTTACTGAATCTCTACTATGAACAATGGGATCTGCTACATACTGAAGTGGATGCAAAGATACATAGGATATAACCCCTGTCCTCAAGGAGCTTAACATTTAACAGAGGAGAAATTATAATATACAAATAATTATATTACTAGTAATATAATTATTAGTAATTATATTACTAGTGGTAAGTGCTGTAGAGGAAAGACAGAATTCAGTGGAAGGAAATATTACTTTGGAAGGGAAATGAGGATTATAAGGTAGGGTAATGGGAAGGAAATTCCTTCTTTTTTTTTTTAAAGATTTTATTTATTTTGAGTTTTACAATTTTTCCCCTAATCTTACTTCCCTCCTCCCACCCCACGGAAGGCAATTTGTCAGTCTTTACATTGTTTCCAGGGTATACATTGATCCAAATTGAATGTGATGAGAGAAAAATCATATCTTTAAGGAAGAAACATAAAGTATAAGAGATAGCAAGATCAGACAATAAGATATCAGTTTTTTCCCCCCTAAATTAAAGGTAATAGTCCTTGGTCTTTGTTCAAACTCCACAGTTCTTTCTCTGGATTGTTGCATTGATGGAATGAGCAAGTCCATCAAGGTTGATCATCACCCCCATGTTGCTGTTAGGGTGTACAGTGTTTTTCTGATTCTGCTCATCTAGCTCAGCATCAGTTCATGCAAATCTTTCCAGGCTTCCTTGAATTCCAATCCCTCCTGGTTTCTAATAGAACAATAGTGTTCCATGACATACATATACCACAGTTCGTTAAGCCATTCCCCAGTTGAAGGACATTTACTTGATTTCCAATTCTTTGCCACCACAAACAGGCCTACTATGAATATTTGTGTACATGTGATGTTTTTACCCTTTTTCATCATCTCTCCAGTAGTGGCATTGCTGGATCAAAGGGTATGCACATTTTTGTTGCCCTTTGGGCATAGTTCCAGAGTGCCTCCCAGAAAGGTTGGATGAGTTCACAGCTCACCAACAATATAATTGTGTCCCAGATTTCCCACAACCCTTCCAACAATGATCATTATCCTTTCTGGTCATATTGGCCAGTCTGAGAAGTGTGAGGTGGTACCTCAGAGATGCTTTAATTTGCATTTCTCTAATAAGTAATGAATTAAAGCAATTTTTTTCATATGACTATGGATTGCTTTGATCTTCTCATCTGTAAATTGCCTTTGCATATCCTTTGACCATTTTTCAATTGGGGAATGGCTTTTTTTTTAATTTGACTCAGTTTTCTCTGTATTTTAGAAATAAGTCATTTGTCAGAAATACTAGTTGTAAAGATTATTTCCCAGCTTACTACATTTCTTTTGATATTGTTACAGTAGGAAATTCCTTCTAAAATAAGGGTTCCAATTGAATAAAGGTTTATCAGCAATAAAAACAAACACACAAATGAGTGTTGTTCTTATGTGTTGAACTTTTTTTGAAAATATAGTTTTCCATATTCTCATGATCCTTTGCTACCAGGGAGATATGCTTCTTGGAAGATTTAAAGTGGCTCACAACAGTCAGAAATGAAAAAGGAAGATAGGAAGGGTGAAGAACAACAGAAATGGTAGAAGTAAAAAAAGTTATTGAGAGGGATTTTTTCCTTCCAGGATTTTTTCTCATAGCATTTACCTTCAGCAAGTCAACCTTACCCATACCCATCTATCTAATCTAATAAAAAAATTACTAAGCTCTTATTGGATATATAACAAAGTTATATATTGGGATACAAAGGCAAACTGAAAAACAACCCCAGTCCTCTAGACCCAGGACTGGGGGAAGGTCCTGATAAAAGAAGAGAGAAGTACGCTGGCACCTTTTAGGAGCAACTGAGGCAATATGATAGTCAGATGTCCAGAAAAGTTCTTTGTTATCCTCCTTACTGACTAAGCTATTCCCTCTCTTACCATGTTGGGAGGCAGAAGAGTCAAAGAGGAGAATACAAACTTCCTGGTTTCCCCTTCCATTGTGTAGAAGTAACACAAAGTGTGGAGAGATTAGATTCTAGCATGTAAAATTGATGAGAGTCATGAATATTATCTGCTGTTTAATGACTTGGTATTTCATTATTCTATTTTTTTTTGCAAGGTAAATAGGGTTAAGTGGCTTGCCCAAGGCCACACAGCTAGGTAATTATTAAGTGTCTGAGGTTGGATTTGAACTCAAGTACTCCTGACTCCAGGGCCAGTGCTCTATCCACTGCACCACCTAGCTGCCCTATTGTTCTCTTTTTCAACAAATCAGGAGCTATGGAGTCCTATAACTCCATTGACCTGGGAAGGGAAAAAAACTCAGAATGAATGGGGTTCATGAGATTTAACTGAGTTGTTTTGAACCCAAAGCTGAGAAAATTCTCAGAGTAGTAAGAGAATGACTGCAACGGGATGGTTAGTAGTCCATATTGGCTAGCATATAGAGTAGGTGAAGGGAAAATATAGATGAAGTTGGAAACATAACTTGGGGCCAAAATAGGGAATTATGGAAGGGTTTTGAATAGGAAAGTAACCTAATCAAAGTAGTGATCTAGTACAATGAATCAAGTGGCTCTATGCAGGATAGTCAAGAAGGACTAGGAATTAGAAGTATGAGATACCAGTTGAATGCCTATTATGAGTTAATGAAGACCTGCACTAGGGCAGTGGCAATGGGAATGGAATGAAAGGAATGGTCACAAATGTCAGAGACATATAGAAGAAATACACAAATAAAACCTAGCTGGAATTGATAACTCAAAAAACATAATTTTGAATTAAAAGGGCATCACATGCATGAATGTTATAAGTCATTATGACATTTTCTATATATGCCAATCAGGATTAATAAGACCAACTGGCTAATGTTCCCCTTAGATGTAGTTGGGAGAAAGAACTACTTAGGATAACTTGAATAAGATCTCTTTAGCGTATAGTTGGAACAATGAAACATTATATGTATGTTTTTACAACATTTGATAGTATAGTCTTACCTCTGCCTTGTCAAAGTCTTTTTCCTTTGTCTTCCTCACAATTCCTTCAAATATTAAACTGGTTGGATTAAGAAGGGTACAGTTTTCAGGAAGAAGAATATTATATTCAGTTTTGGTCAGCACATTGTATGGGACATTGATGGGAAGTCAGGGAAGACATTGGTACTACATCTGAGTCATGGTGACTATTTGACTAGGCTGGCCACTTCTCTAGGTGTTCTGGTCTAGATAAATTCTCTGCTACTACAATTGTTAGAACAATTGTTCATCTGTATTAATAGAGGGAGTTTCTTTGCCATTCATTTCCTGTTCCTATAAAATAGAAGTGAGAATCAAAAATTGAAAACTACTCATGCTCAATGTCAGAGATACAAAGATAAAATGAAAAGAAAAATCCCTGCCCTGAAGGAGATTATGGAATTATGTTGGCTTGTAGAAGGAGAAAACATTAGCATATTGATCTAACCAATCATAATATTAAAAAAAAAACTACTGGTATCTCACATAGTAAATGAAAAATCTGGGAAAATGGACTTCATCTGTGTCATTTAAACTGTCTTTAAATAGCTTTTGAAGCTACTTGGAAATATTATAGTCCTCTATATGGTGATTTTCTCATTCAGAACACCATCACTGGATTGGAGATATCTATGGAAAGGCTGGAGAAATAAGACCTGGCTTCCCCTGGATTCAACCCAGTCAAGGGGAATAAGCTGCTCAGTCAGCTATCATCCTGATTGGACACAGATGGCCAAAGAGCAACATATTTATTCGCCAAGGCAACAGCAGCTGCTCTGATGACACACAGGGAGGGAGGGCAGGACAGGTGACTGACAGAACCATTATATAAATCTTTTTATAGGCAACAAGGTCAAACAGCCCTTTTTTGGTCACTGTGTGCTGACTTTGGCAGATTCTTTTCATCGTTATATTTATTTATAAACCCCCTAGAATAAGAATGGTTCGTTTTCATATACTCTGTTCCAGATGCAACTTCCTTCTGTTGGTCAGGTATTCACCCAGGTGCCCTAGGCCTGCCAGAATGGAGGAATTTTTGCTATAGCAGACTCCAAGCATTTAGATAGAGTATTTTTTATTGTTTACTGGAAAGCTAAGAAGATTCTTTCCACACAAAACATTCAGTTTCAACTCTAACTCAGTCAGGAGCCACCATAAAAAGCCTTGTGATTAATTTTGATCACAAATACACTGAAAAAGAGGAAAAGAATAAAAAAAGGGTCCCTGATGTATATCAGCATTTTAAATGCCAGGACTTCTATTCAATTTAATTACTTCCTCCCTGTGGCTTTAAATTGAAGAAGGCTTCAAAACCAGAACTGTTTTCGGAAACTTAATTACTTTCTCCTGGCAAGAGTATAAAAATGAACCTCACACAGAACCTGAAACAAAGGGATGTGATCACACAGACCTGGACTTTGGAGAAAGGGACTGGAGGGACCCTTAGCACTTAGTCAGTCTTCTTCTCATCCTACACTGGAGATAAGAGAATCTGGGATTGAAAGGAGGGTAAAAAAAAGAATAACAGGTTTTTAGTTCTAGAGCTAGAAGGAATTTCAGAAGTCATCTAAATCTATACCCCATCCCCATTTTACAGATAAGGAAACTGAGGCCTAGAGAGAGTAAATGATTGACCAAATTAGGTATTCTCAAGGTTTCTTTGTTTAGAAAATATCTTTCAACAACAAAGAATATGTTGGAATCCTCCAGGGTAATTTGATATACAACTCATAATATTCTTTCAGATTTATTCATTAACCGGTTATCATTATGATGATAATTTTGCCCCCCAAAGCTCCTCATTGCTGCGGAAACTCACCTATAATGCTTCAAACATGCGCATGCTTTTTGTCATAGAGGAAAATAGGTTACATCACTGATTAGTTATTACTGATGAAGCTTCCATTAAAGAATTTTTAGAACATTGTCACATAAAGGAACTACTGACTTATGGTCACATATAGTAAGTCATCACAGGCAGTATCTGCACAGTCTTTTGACTGCAAGATCACTGTTCTGTCTATTGTACTATGTTGGATTTTGGGAAGGGAACTAGGGAGATGGGGTCTGACTATCCTACATTATCTTCTGTGAGATAAGAACACTGAACCAACTAATCAGGGGATTAAAAGTTACTTTCACACAGGACTATAGATATAAACATTTACTAAACTACTATGATTGGGAAAATACATGAGAAACTTATTGGAATCTTTTAGGTGGTAGGGCTAGTTAGATTTAATTGCATTGAGTATTATGGTCCTCCTCGCCTTCTCTTTCCCTTGTTAAATCAAATTTAAAAAAGCATGGAAGATGGCCTTGCAAATAGGAGGAAAAACATGCTCTGTACGGAATGGGCAGGACTGTGGAGATGGCCCCACTCCTTTGTGTTTTGGCAGACCACTTTCTTTCTCATCATGGATTCCTCAAGTCATAATCCTGTCACCTTAGTTAAGGCCCTTCAAAGCTCAAAGGGTAGTATAGTCTTTCTGTTCACAAAGGTTCCTTTCCTCCCTCCCTCCCTCCCTCTCTCCCTTCCTCCCTCCCTCCCTTCCTTCCTTCCTTCCTTCCTTCCTTCCTTCCTTCCTTCCTTCCTTCCTTCCTTCCTTCCTTCCTTCCTTCCTTCCTTCCTTCCTTCCTTCCCTCTTCACTCTTCCCTCTTCCCTCTTCCCTCTTTCCTTCCTCCCCCCTTCCTCAGGGGTTCATAAACTATAACCTGAGGACTAAATCTAGCTGTTTATTTAAAAATGTGGGAAAACCATTCTTAGCACTGTACAAAAAAAAATAGCAGCCAGATTTGGCTCTATATAGTTTGCAGATCTCTGGTCTAGACAATCATCAGCAATAATAAAAATGAACCCTAATTTGTAGCTCCGTGAACCATGTACAAGGTGACTCCAACTCAGTCCCCCAAATCATTCAGGTTATCTTTCTAGAATAGTGGTGGGGAACCTTTTTTCTGCCAAGGAGCATTTGTATATAGCATCATTCAAGAGTCATACAAAATTATCAGCTTTAAAATTAGTCTGCTATATTTGGTCAAATATTTAATCAATTCATCCCTTAAAAACTCCTAGATTTATTTAATTTTGAGCTCTGATTGTGGTTGCTATGGCAGCAGCAGACCAAATGATTTCATTGGTCAGATATTCTCTGGTTCTTCTCTAGACCTTAAGATTCCTGACTCCAGGATATAAAGTTAATTCCAAAAAGTGGACTATGTTCTGTTTGGACCTGAGGTCAAAGTGAGATGACTCAATTCTCTCCACCTTCCTTGTTGACTATTGTATCTTGTCTCACGAAAGGAAGAAGTGCCATAAGATCATCACCAATTTATCCAGATCATTTGTTATGATGGTGACCAGTCAGTTTGTAAAAGACTTTTGATATCAGGCTTCATTATCGCTACACTTAACTTTTATTAGGTTTACAACTCATATGAGACAATTTCTAGACTAAAGTAAACAGGTTAACTCAGTCTTCTCTTTGTCCTAGATAGTCTTATGGGTACAGGCATGAGTTTTATTACTGATGAATAACAGAATTCAGGCACATGACAGATTATGGGCATGATCAGGTGCTGCTAGGCAACAGTTTTCAGAAAAACAAATATCCCATTCATCATTCCAAACAAGGATGGAATGACCGATTCTTGACCAGGAATGCCTGCCAATAAATTTGTTACCAGCCTAAGTCTATCATTAACTCTCACTAGAGATTCTTCAAGTTTTAGGTCAGTAGGTATACTGTCCCAATAATAATAATAATATCTCCTCTTGACTTTATAGTACTTTAGAAAGAATTAATCTTACCAAAAAACCCGCTAAAAACAAACCTGTGAAATAGGCAACATAAGTGTTACTGCCCCCATTTTAAAGATGAAGAAATAGAGGATCAAAGGGGTAGTTTGGTGTGGGCTTAGAGTCTGGGCTTAGAGTCAAGTTTGAATCCTGATTGTGTTTACTAGATCTGTGACCTTAGATTAGTTTCTTCAGTCTCAGCCTGGTTATTTTAAAAGAAAGCAATAATATTTTCATTATTCCCCAGGATTGTAGGGAATATTTAATTAGATAATAAAGGTAAGCTCCTTAAGAACAGAGATTGCATCATTTTTTATTATTGTATCCCCAGCACTTTACATAGTGCCCAATATGTCATGCAATTGGTATTAAATAAATATTTATTGGGGCAGCTAGGTGGCCCAGTGGATAGAGCATCGGCCCTGGAGTCAGGAGGACCTGAGTTCAAATCCTACCTCAGACATTTAATAGTTACTTAGCTATGTGATCTTGAGCAAGTCACTGAACCCCACTGTCTTGCAAATTTTTTTTTAAATTTTAAAACAGACTTGGTTTTTAAAGGCCTGGAAGCACTATTTGGATATCAATAATCATTATTGATTCGGAAGCTATGTTAAAGGACTTTGAGTAAGAATTCAAAGACAAATGATGGTTTAAGGATTGCTTGCTAAGATTTAAGTGTCTGATGAGACTATATGAAATTGGACATCAAGTTGACAAATATTTTTTGCTGAAATTGATCAACAAATCATCCACTAGGGTATGGAGAAATTGTGATTTGTGTTAGTAGGGAAAGTACTCACACTGCTAAAATATGTATTAATCAATTAACCAACATATATTTATTAAATACTTTACTTAATGTGAGTTGAGTTGTACAAGTCACACACAATGGAAATGTACCATCTTGGGCATAACTTTGATAATTATAATAGCAATGATAATAATAGTTAACATTTATACAGAATTTATTATGTACTATTCCTTTACAGAAATATTTTTAAGTAGCTATCTCTTACTTCTCAATTATATTCAAAAAATAAATTTTAGAAATGTCCAGGTCTTGAATATAAAATGGTCCTAAACTGTAAATCAAATAAAGGCCATCTGTGCTAGTAAGTGTCTTCCACAAGAACATGGAACTATGGGTGTACTGACACTGTGCCAGGTGTCAAAGATATAATGTGTTCTCTGGGACTTCTTTCCCTAGTTTGAACTCATAGGTTAAATTCCTTGGGAGGTAGGGCACTACCACTTCAGGTTCAAGGTACTCTCTGGGTACATCCTTCTACAACTTTAGTTCAAGAACCCTCACTAACTTTTTAAAAAACCTTTAATAACTAGTCAATTGACACAATTAACTTGAAGTTAAAGTATAACAGAAGGAGCACAGTATGAATGGCAGTAATGAGTAATTCCTCCCATAAAGCTTTTGTACACAGTGCTTGTGTACATTGAGAGGAGCTCAGTTCTCAGAGGCCAGATGGGACATAGAGTCAGGAAGATCTGAATTCGAATCCTAAAATCTCAGATACTCACAAACTGCATGAATCTGGGCAAGTGACTTAATAACTGGTGTCTCAATTTCGTTGCAAACTGCAGGGGCAAGAGCTCCTATTTTACAAGGTGATGGTGGTGATAGTACTCATAGTAGTAGTAATAGTAGTTAAGTACTAAGTAGTTAAGGTCTAGCAGTAGCAGCAGCAGTCAGTTGTGGTGGTAGTGGTGGTGATAGTAGTCATAGTGGTGGTAGTAGTAGTAGCAATAGAAGTAGTAATTTTGGTGGTGGTGGTAGTAATAGTAGTAGTAGTAGTAGTAATAGCAGCAGCAGCATTAGGAGTAGTAGTGGTAGTGATGGTAGTAGTAGTAGAAGTGATGGTGATAGTGACAGCAGTAGTAGAGTAGAAGTAGAAATAGCAGTAGCAGTAGAAGACATGGTGGTAGTGATAGTAGTAGTAATAAAAATAGCAATAGCAGGAGCAGCAGGATATTAATAGTAGCAGCAGCAGCTGTAGGAGCAGTAATAATAGTAGTCATTGTAGTCAGTTGTAGTAGTAGTAGTAGCAGTAAGACACATTGGCCAAGAAGAAGAATTGCACATGGACAAGAAAACTCACATTTCCAGTTCTTTAGGGACTCAATATTCTTGATCCTTTTTTTCAGTTTTTTTCCAAGGCAATGGGTTTAAATGACTTGCCCAAGGTCACACAGTTGGGTAATTATTAAGTATGTGAGGCTGAGTTTGAATTCAGGTCCTCCTGACTCCAGGGTTGGTGCTCTATCTTTTTGCACCACCAAGCTGCTCCCCCCCCACCTCAGCTCTCATATCTTTGCTGGGTATATGTCTCTGGGCTTCCTTGGTTTACTCCTCTTCACAGCTCCACTCTAACTCTACAGGTGATTCCCTGGTTCTGGACTCTTGATGAACACATGATATACCATAAAGGAGTTATTCTGCAGTAAAATATCATGGATGAAATTTGTGGAGAAAGAGAGAGAAATCCCTTTCCTTTCCTCTCACTTCTGCTGAATTGTGGAGGAGGCTCAAGAGACAAGAGTAAAGCTGATATCTTCTCAAGATCTAACTTCTTCTTCCATAGTTTTTGTTTTTGTTTTTTTCCAAGGTAATGGGCTTAAGTGATTTGTGCAAGGTCACACAGGTAAATAATTATTAAGTATCCAAGGTCAAATTTGAACTCAGGTCCTCCTCACTCCCGGGTCAGTGCTCTATCCACCTAGCCTGCCCCTATTCCATGGTTTTTTCCTCTTCTCTATTGCCAGAAATGATTAAGCTCCTCTCGTCTCAACTCACTCCTAAGAGAGTATGTGCTTGCAGAACTGTCTTGCTTTTTTAAAGACCAGTTGTCCTTCAGTCAGCAGGCAATCACACCATAATTAAAAGGATGGAAGAATCTCTTCATACCTCCTAAATGAGCAAGAAACATAAAAGCACCTTCCTACTTCCTTTACAATTTATAAATAGGTCAATCCCAGTTTTACATACTTTACAGCAATATGCCACTCAGGTTGTAAGTCATACTGTTTATGAGATACAAAATGGTCAGGACTGAACACCTCTGTTATCTGATCCTTACAGTCTGTAATCCCATCAGGTAGTGATCTTGGGGAAACTTGATTGTATCTCTAGCTTCACAAAGTCAAAAATAATATTATAGTCCCTGTCTTCAAGGAATCTACATTCTTTTTTAAAAAATTTATTTAAGGCAATGGAGTTAAGTTGACTTGTCCAAGGTCACACAACTAGGCAATCATTAAGTATCTGAGGTTGAATTTGAACTCAGGTCCTCTTGACTCCAGGGCTGGTGTTCCATCACCTGGTTGCCCTGAATCTATATAGTTTAAAAATAGTTAATTATATTTTATCAAAGTATGTTTACCTGTATGTGGGCATACAAATATATATATATATATATATATATATATGTAAAATAATATGCAATAATTACAGATTAAGTGGGGAGACTAGCAGCAGGAAAGCCTCATTAGGATATAGTGCTTGAATTAAACTTTGAAGGAGGAAGGAATTCTGGGAGAAAGAAGTGTGAAGGAATGACATTTCAGATATGGCTGAAAGCCTTTGTGAAATCATGGAGGCAGGATGGAAAACTATGTATAATGGAGGGTGAGTAGGCCAGTATGATTGAACCATAGAACTATAAAATAGAATAATGCATACAAAGTTAGGAAAGGTAATATGCCTCTGGTCTATTTGAAATCTTTCTTGGTTTTTTTTTTTTTCAGATAGATTAAAGGTTAGAATATCTTTGAGTCATTTAACTCATTTCTTTTCTTTTCACTCAGGTTCCAATAATACTTCTGTCCAAACCAATAGGGCCTAATTAGGCCACTTTGAAGAAATGAAAAAACTCATCATTCTTAAGCAAATATTCCTAGTTCTCACTCCTAATCAAGTTAGGATGACTTAGTTTCCTTTACTTCTTCCCAGTCTCAATCCTTCAGCAAGCTCCACTGTCCACTCTACCATGATTAGCTCTTCTCATTGAGTCTTTTGAGGTAAGGGGGGAAACACTCTTCCCCCTTCTAGTTATCTTTCTGTTTTTTTGTGGTTCAGTTGTATTTTTCAGTCTTGTTGGTCTCTTCATGATCCCATCTGGGGTTTTCTTGGCAAAGACAATGCTGTGGTTTGCCATTTCCTTCTCCAACTCATTTTACAGAGGAGAAAATGAGGCAAACAGCATTAAGTGACTTACAGAATTACACATTTTGTGTCTGAAATCAGATTTGAATTCACAAAGATGAATCTTGGTCCAGAGCTCTGTCCACTGGGCCATCTAGCAGCCTTTTCCATCTTCTACTTTATCACTGCCTCCCTTGGGACTGGGTGGTGCTGAAGTTCAGAGAAACCTTAGGAAGATACTAGAAATATCAAAGGGGAAACAGGAAAAGTTCATCATCAATTGAAGGTAAACCTACCACACAATTATGCTTAGTACACTCTGAAACTGGCTAAACTCTATGCCAGTCATCTTGAACAGTACTTGGCTGTGACACAACTGTAATAAGAGGCAGGCATAGCTCTATAAGCCAAGAATATTCATTTATTAGCTGAACTCAAATTAAAATATAATAAGCAAGGGTCTCTGAGGCTTACTCTTTTACACTCCATCTGTTGTTAATATCAATAAGAGAATTATGTTAATAGATAAATTCCTCTATACAAATGACCTTGAAATTCACTGGCATTATCCTTAGCATCTATGCCACGAGATCTCTTATAGATGAAATGACATTATGAGATCATTTAGATGTATCATTAATGAAATACTATTGAATGATTAACTGATAGGGCTCCTTTATTCTCTATTTGGATCTGGGGGAAATAGTGTTAGAGAAAATTCCAATACTTTTCTGTGATCAATGTGCAAAGATTTTTTCCCTCCTATGTAATTGAAATAGCAAGTTTTAAATCTTTTCTGCTGCCAATGCTTGTGAGTTATAGAACCAATAGAAATAATATATCTGTCTTTCTCTTATACAAGGTTTCTCTCCACTTAATAGTATTTTTTCCAATTACATTTTATTTTCCTTTTTCTCTTCACTTTACTTCTTTTCTTTTCCAATGTTATTTTATTTTTATTTTTTTTCAGTTACATGCAAAGATAACTTTCAACATTTATCTTTGTGTAAGATGTTGTGTTCCATATTTTTCTATATCTCTCTCCCTTCCCCTTCCCCCCGACAGCAAATAATCTGATATAGGTTAAACAAGTATAGTCATGCTTAACTTATTTCCATATTAGTCATGTTGTAAAAGAAGAACCAGAATTAAAGGGGGAAAAAACTTGAGAAAAAAAACATAAAACAAGTTTTAAAAAGTGAAAATAGTATGCTTTTGATCAGCATTCAGACTCCACATTTTTTTTCCTCTGGATGTGGATGGCATTTTCCATCATAATTCTTTCAGAATTGTCCTTGGTTAGGAAACTGCTGAGAGGAGCTGAGCTCATCACAGTTTATCATCCCCCAATATTGTTGTTAGTGTGCTCAGTGTTCTCTTAGTTCTACTCACTTCACTCAACATCAGATCATACAAGTCTTTCCAGGTTTTTCTGATTTCTTACTGGCTTATGATTTATTAAAGAATAATAGTATTCCATCATATTCATATATACCACAATTTGTTCAGTCATTCCTCAATTGATGACCATTCCCTTGGTTTCCAATTCATTTTCTGTTTTTCTGCTACAAAAAGCTGCTCATTATTTCTTATAAAATAATAATATTCCATTACATTCATTTACCACAACTTGTCCAATCATTCCCCAATTGATAACATCCACTCAACTTCTAGTTCTTTGTCACCACAAAATTAACTGTTATAAATATTTTTGCCCATGTACTTTCCCCTTTTTTATGATCTCTTTGGAATGCAGACCTATTAATGATATTGTTGGATTAAAGTGTATGCCCAATTTTATAGCCCATTGGGCATAGTTCCAAGTTATTTTCCAGAATAGTTGGATCAGCTCACTAGTCCACCAACAGTACATTAGTATTCTAATTTTCCCACATCTTCTCCAACATTTAGCATTTTCCTTTTCTTATATAAGATTATTTTTACTCAAAGATATAGACAGAACTATTAAGGAACTGCTATTTAAGGGATCGACTTTTTTTTTCTTTTTTTTATCCTTTTAAAAATATATATTTATTTATTTTTTAAACTATATGACAAGATGGTTTTCCACAATCATTTTTTGTAAGGCTTTGAGTTTCAGATTTTTCTCCCTCCTTTCCTTTCCCCTCCCTCTTTCAGAGAGTAATATAATATAAGTTATACATGTATAACTGTGTTAAATGTATTTCCATGGTAATCATGTTGCAGAAATGTTCCTTTTTTTAAAATTTATTTTTATTAAAGATGTTATTGGAGTTTTACAGTTTTCCCCCCAATCTTACTTCCCTCCACCCCCCCACCCCCCCCACAGAAAGCAATCTGTCAGTCTTTACTTTGTTTCCATGTTGTACCTTGACCCAAATTGGGTGTGATGAGAGAGGAATATCCTTAAAGAAGAGACAAGAAGTCTAAGAGGTAACAAGATCAGACAATACGATATCTGTTTTTTTCTAAATTAAAGGGAATAGTCCTTGAACTGTGTTGAAACTCCACAGCTCTTTATCTGGATACAGATGGCACTCTCCTTTTCAGACAACCCAAAATTGTTCCTGATTGTTGCACTGATGGAATGAGTGAGTCCTTCAAGGTTGATCATCACTCCCATGTTGCTGTTAGGGTATATGGTGTTTTTCCAGTTCTGCTCATCTCACTCAGCATCAGTTCATGCAAATACCTCCAGGCTTCCCTGAAATCCCACCCCTCCTGGTTTCTAATAGAACAATAGTGTTCCATGACATACATATACCACAGTTTGCTAAGCCATTCCCCAATTGAAGGACATTTACTTGATTTCCAATTCTTTGCCACCACAAACAGGGATGCTATAAATATTTTTGTACAAGTAATGTTTTTAACCCCTTTTCCTCATCTCCTCAGGATATAGACCCTGTAGTGGTATTGCTGAGTCAAAAGGGTATGCACATTTTTGTTGCCCTTTGTGCGTAGTTCCAAATAGCTCTCCAGAAGGGTTGGATGAGTTCACAGCTCCACCAACAGTGTAATAGTGTCCCAGATTTCACCCAACCCTTCCAACAATGATCATTATCCTTTCTGGTCATATTGGCCATTCTGAGAGGTGTGAGGTGGTACCTCAGAGAAGCTTTAATTTGCATTTCTCTAATAATTAATGATTTAGAGCATTTTTTCATACAGCTATGGATTTCTTTGATCTCCTCATCTGTAAATTGCCTTTGCATATCCTTTGACCATTTGTCAGTTGGGCAATGGCTTTTTGTTTTAAAAATATGATTCAATTCTCTGTATATTTTAGAAATGAGTCCTTTGTAGGAAAGGGATAGACTTTTTGTTTCTCTTTCTCTCTCATGGTCTACAAAGTCCTTACTATAGTTCCCTCAGGAGACTATACTCAATTCTAATGCCTTCCTTCTGTTAATATTTTTTTTATTAATCCTGTATATAGCCTATATCTCCAGTATCTCTGTATCTCCAGGCTTAGCATAGTAGGAGGTGCTTATAAATGTTGACTGATTGATTATTATATCTAATAGATAAGGTTGCCATTTCTTTCCCCAATCACTGAGGCTTAGGACATAGGAAGAATTCAGTCAGTTCTATAGAAAGTTTTATTGATCTGATCCATGTAGCTACATATAATATAGTAAGCAACCCCAGCAGCAATAGACAGATCTGGTAAACTTTGGTTTTTTAAAATATATTAGTACACAATTATTCATTCATAATGTGCAAAGAAATCTTGCTAATTAGCTAATTAGAAATTCAAAGGATCATTCCCCATCACATTCTTCAATTTTGAAGTCATCATAGTATCAGGGGAAGAGTACCAGGTTAGGGGTCAGACCCAACTCCCAGGGTCAATTCAGTCTCTAGTGATGTGTGGTAAAGAAAGTAATTTTATGTCTCTGAGTCTCAGTTCCCTCATCTGCACAAAAAAGGGTTGCACTAAATCGGAGGTTCTTAAATGCAGGTCCAGAGAGAGAGATTTCAGGGAGCCTCTGAACTTGGATAAGGAAAAAAAAAACCACATCCTTATTTTCATTAACCTTTAACTAATGTTTAGCATTTCCAATTCTGATTTTTAAAAAAAAAAATCCTAACTACATTATTCTGAGAAGGGGATCATAGTCTTCATCAGATTGCCAGAGGGGATCCATGACAAAAAAGAGTGAACAACATTAGAGGAATTACCTCCATCAACCAGCCCCTCAGCCCTTGAGTCCCCTAAAATCCTGAGAGGGAAATGCAACCTTGATTCTTGACCTGAGACAACTGTTAGAGCAGAAGTTGGAATAAGGCTAAGAACCCATTTACTAAATGTTTTCTAAGGTTTCTTCCAGGTCTAAAAATTCCATGGTTCGTTTATTTTCACAGAACCATGCTATTCTTACTATTTTTTTTAAGGTTTTTGCAAGGCAAATGGGCTTAAGTGGCTTGCCCAAGGCCACACGGCTAGGTAATTGTTGAGTGTCTGAGACCGGATTTGAACCCAGGTACTCCTGACTCCAGGGCTGGTGCTTTATCCACTACAACACCTAGCCGCCCAATACATATTTCTTTTTTTTTTTTTTTAGATTTTTTTTCAAGGCAATGGGGTTAAGTGGCTTGCCCAAGGCCACACAGCTAGGTAATTATTAAGTGTGTGAGGTTGGATTTGAACCCAGGTAGTCCTGACTCCAAGGCCAGTACTTTATCCACTGCACCACCTAGCTGCCCCGATTCTTGCTATTTCAAACAAGACTTTGAATGTATCTTATCAGTAAGAGAAGAAAAATGATTATCTTTTTATACCCTTGTGAATAAGTAACAAGTTAGGGAATTTACAAAGGAGATCTGATGAAGTAATATTTTGATGTTTCTAGTCATGAAACAAGGCTTCATTTTCTCCTCATAGTTATAGATATACCCATGAGGGGCTGGGGAAAAATTCTTGTTGTTGGGGAAGACTTCTAAATATCATTGGTTTGACATTTCACTAGTGTGTTTCTCACCAAGATTATAAATTGAGAATCATTTAGTCAGTCAGCGTTAAATATCTAAAGTAATCGCATTGTCATGAATAAAAGTGGTAAAAATAAAAAATATTTGGTACAAAGTATTCTCTCCAAAGACTGTGACATACTCTCCTACATATACATAGAGTACAGAGGGAAATGGAGTCAAATTTAGAGAACATACATGTCAAAGATGTAAAAATGCTTTTGTTTCTGGAAGTCCTTTTCTGTCACTTATGGGATACCCAAGGAATTCCTTAAGTATGGAGAATCTACATCCCGTTTTCCTTGACCCCTGATAGAAATACTGTTGCCAGTTGCAGCTGTCCCAGGGAATGATGCTAGTATGCTGATGAGATAGGAGGTACAAATCTTCTGAACCCTTCAAAGCCAGCAAGATCCATCACTAGTCAAAGAGGAAACATGTGTGGCGGGGGGTGGGGAGGGAGACCTTGGTAAGGCAATAGCAAAAGAGTCCCTACCTCTAAACTCCTACTAAGGGTTTTTTCTTTTACTTGGAAGAATAACTTATTTTAAATGCCAATATTCTTGGATTCTAGCTAACTTGATGCTTTTATATAGGACCTAGAGAGTGTCAACAAGTCACTCAGTTCAATTGAATAGGTTTCTTATCTGCCAGCATTTCATGTCATCAAATGAATTCTGTATACTTAGTCTAAAGTTTATAATTATTTATTTAGGACTTTATAATTTTCTTTAAGTGAGATGAGAGTGACTTGATTAAGTATCAATCAACTCTACCCTTATACTTCCTTCAGAGCATAGTTCAACCTCTCCCCAACACAAAACCTTTCCTGATTGTCCTCCTCCTTGTTAGTTTTCTCTCTGTGAGTGTGTGTGTGTATGTAGTATGTATACATATATAAATATATATTCATGTATATATTTAGATATTCATACACACATATATACATATATATACATATGTATATATACATATGTGTATATATATATATGTATATATATATATATATATATATATAGCTTTATAGGTAGATACATTTTTTTTAGGCTTTTGCAAGGAAAATGGGGTTAAGTGGCTTGCCCAAGGCCACACAGCTAGGTAATTATTAAGTGTCTGAGACTAGATTTGAACCCACATACTCCTGACTCCAAGGCTGGTGCTTTATCCACTATGCCACCTAGCTGCCCCCAGTAGATAGATTTATATATTTATCTGTATCTCTGCTTCTCTCTATATTTATATAATTTATATACTATATAAATATATATTATATTATATTTATGTGCTATATATACACTATATAAATATTTTATATAATTTATATACTACATTTATAGTATATATTTATACACTTTATAAAGTTATACACTGCATATATCTTTATTTATAGTATATATTTATTTACTATATATTTATATACAGTATATAGTATTTAGTATGTATATACTATACTATTTATATACTATATAATTTATATACTATATAAATATCTTTATATAACATAATATGTAACATAAATATATAACATATAGTATATATTTGTATTTACTTATTTACTTGCATCTATATCCCTAAGTAGACCATTCATGTCTTAAAGACATGGACTGTTTTATTTTTACCTTTGTTTCTCTAGCAACTAGCATAGTACCTTCAGATAGTAGACATCTAAGAATTGTTTCTTGAATTAGGTTGAACTTCTCTGAAGGACATATGATAGCAACTGTAATACCAGTGGTTACCCATCTAAGACTGAGACAGGGGAGAGTACACATGGGACTGATTTTATCTACTTAAGCATACTCTCTCTCAGAAACAGAAAGGAGAAAGGATAAAAGTATTATCTATTCCTCCCCTCATTATGATAAATTTCTCTCCAGTTAAAGGCTGTTAAATTCTAACAGTTGAGCATCCTATTGCTTTACAGTTATTTCTTACGTTAGCCTGTTGTGTAGGTGGAGAGGAAGCTTGGTACAAAAAGCATTGAACTTGACCTCAGAAAAAATGTGTGTTCAAGTACCATTTCTCTTCCTTACCAGTCATGTGACCTTGCATAGATCACTACAAATCTCTTTGTCTTGATCCCCGCCTCTGTAGAATGGAGACACAGCAAACGTATGAGATTGCTATGAGGAAATCTACATAAATGTAGTTAAGATTATTATGGCTAACGGCATTCCTCTTAGCAACAGCTACTGCTCATGAACTGTTCTTGTACAGAGTTTTCCATTACAGAGCTATAATATTCAACCAGAACAGTAGGAGCCTTTTACAAAAGATATATTTTCTTCTTTCTTTACACAAAAATTTAAATTTATCATCAGGCCAACAACTAGGCTAGGCTACTTCAAGCTGAGCAGACAGTTTAAAAAGGAAGCTCCTATCTGTAGCTAGGGACTTGGACTTACTCAGATTTAAACCTAATATTGAATGAACTAATATCTTGTTAATGAGGTGTCACTCTATACACTGGGATTTGGGTGGAAAATAGAAAGAGAGCAGTTCTCCTGCCAGATAAAGACATTCCAAGAGATATTTACTGAGTAACCAACAATCCAATGCACGGTACTATGTGAGATCTTTAGTGGCTAATCATTCATCAAGAATCAAGACAGAATCCATTTTCTGTCCTGAGGAAGCACTCAGAATCAGAGGTTCAAGGGGGAAGAGCACATAACTTGATTTCTTTTACAAGTCTCCTAAAATCTTTGCCCTCAAATTGATTTTCCTGGAAGAAGTTCATGAAGGAGGGTGGTTGGATTCCCTCCTTTTCCACTTGAATCTGAGTTGGGAAGAGATTTTCCTTAATTTCTTTAATGTTTTATACTCTATCTGAATTGAACTACTTAATGACACCTCCCCCAACACATCTGACTCTTGGCCTTTATTCATGTTATTACTATACTTGGAATATCTTCTTTCCACTGTCTCTATTGATGAAAATCCTACCCCTTGTTCTATGTTCTATGTAATTATTATCCCAACCAACTTGAACAGTGTGCTTCTATTTTTTATCATCTTCATGTGTCCCTAAATACTAAAAAAATTGCCTCCCCCTCCTTTTATATACAAAGCTTATTTCAGCTTATTTTGAGATTTGTCCCTTATGATGCTATCTTTATAGGATTGTGCAATTTATTTTTAGCCTTCATTACTTGCTGTTTCTTCTATCTTCTACATATGATTTTTTAAAAAATCTGATCTGAGTAGGAAAAGGGGGAGTGATTATCAGTGTTGGGGAAAAAGGGTTTTTAAAATGAATGCCTATTACTAATGATGATATTAGATAAAAATAAGAAGATACAAAAACTCAACTTTTATTTTGCATCCAGATTTTTACAATTATCTTTAGACTGTGAAGAATAGATTTCAATAGGGAGTCATTTAACAAGGTAGTGAGTAGGTCCCTGGCTGTCCTGGCTGAGTTTAAGTTCATAGATTAGCATAAATATCTTACTAGAATCCTGAAAGAACTAAGAAATGTGAATACTTGGTGTTGTCAGTAATCTGTCAAAGACTCTAAAGAAGGAGAAGACTAAAGAAGGACAAATGCTGGTCCTAAGTTTCTAAAAACAGAAATGGATGGAATCTGTGAGTTATAAGTGTGAGGGTCCTTGATGTCTATTCCTGGAAAAGTTAAAAATTTCATGAAAGAAAGGAAATAGTATATGAGAATCTGGAAAGGGACAGAGTGATTACTAAGACAGAATAGCTTCATCAAGAACAGGTCTTGTTTGACCAACTTTTCATTTTATTTTTGTCAGGATAACTAGAGTGATCCATCTGGGAGATGGTAGGGAAATTGCTTTCAACAAAGCATTCAGGGGACAGCTAGGTGGCATAGAGTCCTGGGCCTGAAGTCAAGTGAGTTCAAATCTCATTTTAGATGCTCTAGCTGTGTGATCGTGGGTGAGTTACTTAATCCTGTTTGCTTCAGTTTACTCATCTGTCAAATAAGCTGGAGAAGGGAAATAGCAAACCACTCAGTTTCTTTGCCAGGAAAACCCCCAAATAGGGTTAAAAAAGATCTGACACAACTGAAATGACTGAAGAATATCAACTAGTGTTATTCCTGTGGATTGAATGGAAGGGTATGGGCTAGATGATAATGTAGAGAGACATATTCCAAACTTGCTTAGTGACTAGCCACAAAGGAATTAAAAAATGGGTCTATATTGTTAAGGAAGGAAGGCTCTAGGGAAATGTCCCAAAGAGTTGTTCTTGGTCCTATGCTTTTCAACTTTGTTTATCAATGACTTGAATCTTATCAAAATTGAAAATGTCATGAAACTTGGAAGAATAGCTTAAAACATTGAATGACAGGTGGGGGATCAGAAAAGACATCAACAGTTTAGCACAATGGAGCAAATTTAATGTGATGAAATTAATGGAGATCTATAAGTTAAATTTTATGTTGGTATTAAAAAAAACTTCCCAAGTATAGAATAAGGAATGTATGATTGAAAGAATTCATGTGATAAGAATAAATTACATTTTAAAAAAGGAAAGCATTCATGTGAAAAGCCATCTAGGCCATTTATTAGGAAATCGCAAGACCAGTATGAGTCAACAGTCTGATTTGACAACCAAAACATGTAAAAACAACTTGAGACCTCTTTAAGAGAGGTGTAAAACTGAGCACAAGGGTAGTAGTCAGCCTCTGTTCAATGTTCAGAGCTATATTTAGGGAGGAAAGTGATAAGCTAGAAAACATCCAGTAGAGGATGATCAGGATAAAGGACACTGAGGGCCTACCATACAAGGACAAAGTTGAAGAAAAATCAGATTTTTACCCAGGAGAAGAGATGACCTAGTATAGATATAACATTCCAATGTTTGAAAGAAGTGTTTGATTTATCCTGCTTTCTATGTGTTGGACTAGATCACCAATGAAGCTTTTTTCAAGCTTCTGTGAAGTCTATAATTATGCAGATCTAGAAGGCAAAATTAGGAGACATTTATTGATAGAAAGACTGGTATCAGCTTGATGTAAGGAAAACCAGTTCTCTCACAATCAAATGGTTCCCTTGGGAGACAGTGAATTCCCCCTTGCTTTTCAAGGAAAGATTGAATGTCTCCTTGCCAGGCATCTTGTACACAATATTCTTCTCTCCCCCTCTCCATGAACTTTTTTTTACCAGTTATTTTCAGCATTTCTTTTTATTTGTTTGTTTGTTTTTCAAAGCTTACTATCCCTCTTCATCCCATTTGCTCTGTGGCATTTTAAGCCTTTGTATTCAGTTTTCTTCTGAACTCTTTAGAATCTTTTTTTTTTTTTTTAAATCCAGGGTGCACATCAAACTATGCACTCCGGTCCAAGATCAATGAAGCTTTAGGATGAAGTGAATATGTAATGTTGCTATTTTGGTTCATTGGCTCAATTTAATTTTTTTATGACATTAGTGTCTCTTCAGAATATTAACTTTCCCATCTCTTTTTAATTTTGACCTGAATTTTAGCAGAAGCTAGAGGGGAAAGACATCTGAGGTCTTTTCTTTTATGACAAAACACTATTGTTTCCTTATCTTCATAAAAGGTCTAATCTAGACAGAGCCAATTTGGAAAGAGAAAGAAGATGGTTATGTCTGGGCAATGGTTTTTCATCAGTTAGGAATGATTCTGTTCTTTCCCGGAAAACAGCAGAGATTTGGAAGCAGTGGAGCAGGAGGGGAGGATAGAAAAAGGTTGAATATAATTACAATTTCTCTCCCTTGCTTCATAGTGTTTCTTCATTATTCCTACTGAAGTGAATTCTCAAAATGTGGCAGTAAAATACTAATATTATTATAGCAAATTAAAGTTTGCCAAGTGCTTTATGAATATTATCTCATTTTATTCTTACAACAGTCTTGCTATTGTTATCCCCATTTTGTAGATAAGTAAACTGAGGCAGGCAGAGACTAATAGACTTATCCAATATCCCACAGCTAGCAGACGTCTAAAGTGAGATTTGAACTCAAGGTGTTCTGACCCCCAGGTCCAGTGCTTTTAGCCACTTTATACCTAATTCACATTTATCTAGCGATTCAAGATTACAAAATGTTTTTCCTTAAGGGAACCCTGTCAATTTAGCAGTGTTAGTATATTTATCCCCCATTTTAGAGATGAGATAGAGAACCAAAGTGTTTTGTCCAAGGTCATATAGTTAGTAAGAGTTGGGATGTGATGCCTGGTTAACTGATTAAACATTTGTTAAATGTATTCTATTGGCACATGCCATACTAGGTGGTAGAATGCAACAACAAAAGTGAAAAAAAATCCTGCTTTTCAAGAATCTTTCACTCTAGGTAAAAAACAAGCAGTTATTAAGGACTACTATGTTCTAGGACCTGGATATATATAGACAAAAATGAAACAGTTTTAAAGAAGTACAGTTCTTTTTCTATTGAAAGAGAAATATACATTAAAATATTTAATATACATTAAAATATGCATTAAAAGTACATATAAGATATGACGTAACAATTATAAGGTAATTTGGAGGGATGGCAAAGGTAGGTGGAGATAGAAAGAAGATTCATGAAGGAGTGATGCCTTAATTATAGTTAGAAGGAATTTAGAGATTGTAAGAGTGAGAGAGAAAATGTAACCACCCTGGTGCAAGTTTCCAGGGAATAATGAAATCGCTCCTTCACAAAGGTATGACCACGACTAAGCCAGGTTTGGATCCAGAGGGGATGTCTTTACTGCACAAAATTTAGATGTTCCAAGAGTTGAGGGAAGCTGGAAAAGGAGAGACCACAGGTAGAGGAGAGATCAGATAAAGGATATAGCACCGGACCAGAGACTGGGTGGGCTCCTACAGAGAGGAGTCTGTAAAAAAGGAGCTCCAGGGACAAAGGACAAATGAAGAATTGACTTTTTCCCTCTTTTGTCTGGGTAAGAAAGAGAATGAACTTGCCTTCTCTCTTCCTCTCTTCCTTTCCCTCTGACTGTACATGAAAGTATTTCCCCCTTGAGTGATTCTCCCTTGTAACACAGACATTTCACTATATAGTGGATGTTAATCTTGTGTTCTCCACTGTTAACTGATTATTGATGCAGGGAATTATGGATGTGGGGGATGCTGTGATTGGAAACACATTTTGTGGAAGAAAAATATTATTTGAATCTATCTGGGGAATTCTGTTGTTCAAAATGACTCCATTCCAGGATGGGAGTGGCCTTGGAGTTTTTACCTTTCCTACAGCTTCCCCCACCTTTCAGTTTCCAGTTACCTGACCTTGCCCATTGATGCTGGCCTGACAGGAAATGACATGTTGAACATAGAGGTCATGTACCTTGGACAAGAAAGACCAGTACATAGCTTTCCCATTGGAGGATACTTGAACAAGGAGCAAGATCACTCCTCAAGTGCCACCATTTGCCAACCCACTACAGAAGAGCATTTAAAAAACCCCCCACCTCCCTGGGCTCCTCTCTCTCTCTCTCTCTCTCTCTCCTCTCTCTCTCTCTCTCTCTCTCTCTCTCTCTCTCAAAAAAGTACAGTTCTCTTTCTAATATAAATTAAAATATTTAATATACATTAAAATATGCATTAAAAAGTACATATAAGATATGACATAACAATTATAGGGTAATTTGGAGGGATAGCAAGGTAGGTGGGGATAGAAAGAAGATTCTCTCTCTCAATTCTATGAAGTGTGATTAGGGTGAGCTCAGGGAAGAGAGGCAACACTGAGACCATTTTATATTTCACATAATATATAATCTAAGACCTTGCTTTTGGTTTGAAGGTCAAGACCACTTGTAGGTCATATTATCTGAGGTGTTTCTCCTATATAAAGCTAAAGTCCTAAGGACATTATTTAGAATGTAATCTGAGACTTTATGTCTGTCCCTGAAACCATGAGCTTGTATTTCATTTTTATTAATTTTAATCACCAATTGTGATGACCTATCTATTAGGCTCTAGAGGGTGAAAGAGAGAGAGAGAGAGAGAGAGAGAGAGAGAGAGAGAGAGAGAGAGAGAGAGAGAGAGACAGAGAGACAGAGAAAATTGGTCCTGGAGGTGGATAAGGCAATCTATGAGGTCTTTAACTATCCCTCCCCTTTTCTGGCTGGAAGTGTGGGTCATGTAAAAAATAAGAGGAAAAACAAGAGTCAGACATAACAGTAACACCCAGGAGCTACAAATGCATTCCAGACACGGGGGAGTATAACTTAGCATGCCAGACTGACCAGAACAGAGAGAATGCCCATCAGAATACTATGAGTTGGGATCAGAAAGGTAAGTGGGAGTCAGACATTGCTAGATTTTCTTGTTGCTGTTCAGTTTTCATTCTCAAAGATGAATGGGCTTAAATTCTAGGGCTGAGGAATCTGTATTTTATCCTATCAACAAGAAGGAATTAGTGTAGTTTTTTGAGTAGAGGGCAATGTACTCAGAATCCATGTTTTAGGAATATCAATTTGTCAACTATGTGGAAGGTAGATTAACTAATCAATAGTCAACCCTATTTAATTACTATGCACTGGGGAATGTGAATACAATGAATGAAGCATCCCTACTAACAAAGAGCTTAAAGTATGAGGGGAGACTCTGGAGGCAGATACATCCCTATTCAAACATAAAAATAAATGTTTTCTATTTGCCATATTTGTCAAATAGGCCAAAATGCCATATTCGAATTATGTTATTTGTGATTTTTTTTTTTGGTCATGACCTGTGATTTCATCTGTGTGGGGAAGTCCCTGGTATGGAAACTTCAGTACTGTGCCGATAGATTTTTAACAACCAGTTTCAAGTGGTAGATGAGATATACACATAACACACTTTTAGTTTTAAGCTTTATATTTATATTTTCTTATTACTTTCTTTTGTCTTGAAAAATCAACAAAAACAATAATTCAAACCCTGATTTGTAGTATTTGCCAATTTCTAAGGTGAACATTTTCACAAGGAAACTTTCACAACTGACTTTGTCCAACTGCTGGAACTGGCACCAGCACACCCCAGTGTGGGTATTTATCTGCCTATTTTAGAGTGACAACTAGTTTGCAGCCCACACTTAGAGTTATCCTAAGCACTGAGAGTGACTTGACCAAGGTCACACAGCAAGCATAATGTCTTTCTGACTCTTTAAGGCTAGCTATGTAGCTTCTCCCATACTTAAGATTATTTAGGCAAATACTCCTTTCTTATGGGATTGTTGCTAATTTATCTGCATAAATTAAAATAATATCTTTCTGTATCAGATAAATAATGCATATTATAAAAACTGTGGTAGCCTAATGAATGCCTTTTAAATAATTTATTTCCTGTCCCCTCTTTTTCTTGCCTGGAACATTGTGATTCCTTACGCATACACGATGGATTTACTTTCAGATCTGAATAAGAATGAAATTGAAACTAAGTAAAGTTCTGTTTTAGACATTTGAAACATAGGCAAAAAAAAAGTCAAGAAAGAGGTTTTAGACAAAAGGTGGGAGGACAGGCTGACTTAAGCATTTTTTCTAAAGTGTTTTTCTACCAACATTGGATAATTCTGTGGCTCTTCTGATGCCTTGATCTGTCTGCTTTGAGAAATAGATATTTGTTTCATATTTTTCTTTATGGTCCAGTTGTGCATCATGTAGCTGGAGTGAGGGAGAGAGCCATGGGAACCTCAAGGTTCCAAGGAAGCAGTAGGGACAAGGATGTTCATACAACCATCCTCGAACTTTTGGTATCTCTTTCACAGATATCTTTCAGGTCAACAAGACCTCCAACTTTTGTATTAAGCTATTATGTTGTACTTTTTTTTGATTAAAGTTACTTTGCAAATGTGGCTCTCTGGCCCTGCAGTAACCCAGAATTGAAGCAATATGGAGAATTAGATTTAGGTTCAGAGTCTGCCTCTAATATTCTTAACTTGTAGTATCTTGGATAAATTAATTTACCTCCTTGAATGTTAACTTCTGAGTGAATTTGGTGACTTCCGCACAATCCAATTTCACTTTCCAAGTCATGACATCATCTTCCTGACTTCCTGGTTTGCAACTTCATCTATACAATGAAAGGTTTGGATTAGATGGTCCATGAGATTCCTTCCAGATTTAAATCCTACTATGATCCTATGATTGAGTTCCCAGGTCTTTTCATTATTCTCCCTACTCATAGTGTTTTCCATAGTTATCTATGCTTTAGTTTCTGTTGTGTCTTGAAGGTTCCTGGCACTGACATCTGAGCTTCCGTTTTCACCTAAGGTCTCCTGGCCTTTTCTGTCTCCACAAACACTGAATCTTTGGATTCCTACATATTTCCATCCTTCTGGCAGCCGAATATTCTGTTATAGGTTATCCTTTCTAATTAGACTATGAGCTTCTTGAGAACAAAGACTGACTCACTCTTTCTATTTCAAACTCAGTACTTTGCATGTACACTTTATAAATTCTTTTTTCATTCATTCATCCATTCATCCATCTATTCAACCACTCATGCATTCATTCAATCGCTCATTTATCTTATATTCATTTATCCATTCTTCCATTCTTCAATACATGTTTTCAATTACCCATGAATTCATTTATGCCTTAGAAAAGAAAAACTTTTTACACATTGGGGGCTAAGGTTAGCTTTATGCAAAGATGAAAAGCCACTGAATTGGAATCAAAAGAGCTAGAATTGAGGCCCAGTTCCATCATTTTGGGATGACATAAATTTGGGCATATCACCTGACTTCTCTGACCTTCAATTTGTTCACTAGTAAAACAGAACTGATAATAATTGTAAGTTACTGACCTCACAAGATTTTTGTAGGGGGTGAAGAATTTTAGATTCTCAAGACTAGAAGGAACTTTAGCAACTCTCTAGTTCAACCTATTTATACCTGATACCTGAACAAGAATCCTCTCTTTACCATAGCCACAAGTGATCAACCAGTCTTTGCTGAAGTACCTCCAGGGTGGGGGAAACTTTACCTTATGGGACATTCCATTCCTCTTGTGAATAACACTAATTATTTGGAAATTTCCCTGACTCAATTGTTTGAAAGGTTTTCCTTATATTGGGCTTTTATTTGCCTCTCTGAAATTTCTATCCAATGTTTTGTTAATTCTCCCAGTGAGCATTGGACCTACAAAATAAAAGTAATTTTTTATTGGATCTTTAATTATTAAGATATATTGGAGAGGAGGCCTTCTAACTTGCCATTCTTAATTCAAGCAGCTACCAGACACTTTCTCTTCTTCCCTCTCACTCTCACTTCCCTCCACCAAACAACAATAACCTAGAGAATAAAATACCTAAAATTAATCTCAGTACTTTTAAGTCAGTCATAGTCCCATATATCCTTTAAACTATAAATTTGACTAGATCCTTACAGACATCAGTATGAACAAAAATCATCACAGTACAGAACAAGAAAACTGGAAACAATCTAATTACACTTATTCATAATATGGTTAAATGTCTTGTAATCTGCAAAAGTTCATAGCTATTTTAATTTTATCAAGTTCTTTTCTGGTTAGGTTTTGAGGATGGATAGGGCTGAACAGAGTGCAGGGCATAGAAACAGAGAAGGATAATAGTGGGAATCAAGTTAAAATGCAATGATATTTATAAAGATATTTTCAAATATTAAAATGCTATATAAATTCTGGCTTTTATTAACTAGTGGCAAGACAAAAGCCTAAATTCAATTTTTCTTGACTCCCAGAAATGATTTGTTGTTGTTGTTATTGTTGGTTTTACTATTTTAACAATTTACTAATATGTATTACCTTGAATTTTTAATTGGCTTCCCATGTGGATCTGTGTCTCCAAATAGAATGCAATATCCTGAGGGAAAATGCTACTCTATGTTTTATATACCTTTATAGTACCTATCAAGGTTCTTACCTTTAGTAAAAACATGAAAAAACTCCACATATTTCTTATAAACAGTCATATTGGTAACTTCATTTTGTTTTTAAGATAATGGAGATAGGAGATACAAATTTAGCTGTACTGTGTAAGCAAAGTGTAATATAACAATTTAGTGTCAGGAAAAAACCTGGGATCAAATCCTGCTTCTGAGATTAGGGAAAGGCATTTTTATCTTTCTGGGTCTGTTTCCTCCTTTGTAAAATGGTCATAAAAATCTGTCTAGGATTTACCTTATAGGATTGAAGTACTTTGCTGTCCTTAAAAGGCTAGGCAAATTATCATTACTTGGACAAAGGCAGCCTGCCTCTGAAGCTCTTGTCATAAATACTGAGTTTTTAATCCTGAATTCTCACTGCAATGCTCCAGGGGTGGCATCTCCTTGGCAATAATCACTTTTGAATTTTGCTTTGGATTATTTGTGGGAAGGAGAATGAAAGATAAAAGGCTTGGATGGCACATTCATATTCAGGAAAAAGCTTTTATTTTTAATTTCTGAATATATTTTTCTGTTGAAAAATTTTATATCCTTTTCTTTTAAAAAAATGACACTTTTTTGAAGGTGCTATAAGTAGGGATAAAGGACTGAAAAATCATTCTGAGCTATTGAGTTTTCCTTCATCTCTTTCTGCCCCATTCTCAGGTTTTTATTTATTGGACTATATATGAAAGCTGCTAGAATGAATAATTTTTTTAAAGTATGCTAGGGCTTGGTGGATACAATAAGATCCTGTAGCAAATTGATCCTTAGTAGATATAGCCATGTTCCATACTGGAATTTTTCTTCCTTTCTCCTTTCCTTTCTACTGTCAATGGAAAATACTACAAGTTGGAGGGCTGAAGAGACAATAACAGATAGTCACAGAAAGGTATTGGCACCTGATGAAAACTAGAGAGACATAGGAAAAGAAAAGTCTAAGAATTTTAGTCCACAATGCAAAAAAAATAAATGTCAGCCCAAAATGTTAACAATAGCTTAGGTGACATTAGAAGGAACATACAGTAAAGGTTAAGAGTTGACAATTCTGATGTATTCCTCTTGGATCAAATTACATCACATGTTTTGGGTACAGCTATGAGTGCTCCATCTCAAGAAGTTCATCACCAACTGGAGAGCTTCCAGAGGAAGGTGATAGAGCTGAAGATGCCTTGTAAAATATGGAACCTAGAGAAAGGAAAGCTTGGAGCTGGTGAGTGACCTATTTTAACTTTCTGTAAGTTTGTGAAAGCAAGTTGGCATTTGTTGAAAGGTTGTCATTCAGAAGAGGAATTAGGTTCTTTCTGTTTGGACTCAGAGAGTAGGGACAATATCGGCAGGTTTGATATGCTAGCTTACATAAAGCATTCATGTCTTTGGAAATACTATTAATCAGAGATGGGGACACAATTAAAGAGATCCTTCAGACTGAAATGGAATCTCTAGGCAGGGGTAGAGTGTTCTATAAGGAAGACATTGTCTGTGCTGGACAATGTGATTTTGTTTTTTTTTGGATGGGACTGAAAATTTCAAATTTCCTAAAGAAGTACCTGGAGAGGGGGAAACATTTAGAAAGTGGTTATAAACCACCCCCATCTCAAACATTTTCTTTTAGGTTTTTGCAAGGCAGTGAGGTTAAGTGGCTTGCCCAAGGCCACATGGCTAGGGAATTATTAAGTGCCTGAGGCCAGATTTGAACTCAGATACTCCTGATTCCAGGGTCCATGCTCTATCCACTGGGGCACCTAGCCACCCCTATCTCAAATATTTTTTAAAATGTTTTATTATTACTTTATTTTTTACCCTGTAGTAATTTCCCCAAGTTACTCCCAGTATTCCCCTTACCTCCCTCATTAACCCTACCTTTCTTTTAACAAGCAAAAGCATTTTTAAAAAGACAGTTCAGATATAGTTGTTGCTTTAGATATGGAGTCAGAGGACCTGAGATTGAATCCTGGCTCTTTCCTGCTTCTTTGTGTGACTAAGAGGGCATTATTTAACCTCTTCTGATCTCAGTTTCCTAATCTATAGAACTAGGGGGGGAGGCTAGAAGAGAGGTTCTTAACTGAGGGTCTCTGAATAGATTTCAGGAATGGGAGAAAATTATATTTATATTTTCACTAGATTCTAAATGAAATTTAGTATGTCCTCACTTACTTCATAGACTCGTTAAGATAAAATGAAATAATATTTCTAAAGTGCTTAGCATAGTACCTGGCTCATAATAGGTGCCTTTTAAAATGGACTGCTAGGTGGCACAGTGGATAGAATGCCAGGCCTAGTGTCAGGAAGATTCATCTTTGTTCAAATTTGGCTTCAGACACTTACTAGCTGTGTGACCCTGAGCAAGTCACAAACCCTGTTTGCCTCAGTTTCATCATCTATAGAATGAGCTGGAGAAGGAAACGAGTATCTTTGCCAAGAAAACCTCACATGGGATCACAAACAGTTGGGCATAACTGATATGATTGAACAAAACCACCAAAAATGCTTATGCCCTTTTCCTCTCCCATCATTTAAGAATATTTAAAAATTGTTCTAAGAAAATATCTGTAGGCTTCACTAGAGTACTAAAGTTGTCTAGAACACACAAAGAGGTAAGAACTACTGAACTACATGATCTTAAAGATCTCTTCCATCCTAAATCTGTGTTGATATAATAGTACATACCACATTTCCATCCATAGTCTCAATATCTCTAATATAAGCATGAAGGTCTTTCCTCATCAGTTCTCTTGCTCCAAGATGTTTTACTATAATCCAGTAGAGTTTGACCACTTTTCCGTGTTGTTACCATTAACGTTATTTGACACTGTGTTTATTGTTCTGCTTTCTTCCCTCTGCATCATTTTGCATGATCTTCCTAAGTTTCTCTGAATCCCACATATTTGTCACTTTCATCCATATCCTGACCTAGTACTTAAAAGAACTGACTATCTTGCTAGAAAGAAGAAGAAAAAGAACGAGGTCATATATGGCAAAAAAAAAAAATAATTAGAGTGGAAGAGTGCTTCAGTCACAAACTTGGGCATGTCCACAGAAATTTAGGACCAGATTCTTGGGTAGGTTCTGAGATGGATATTACCATTGTATCCAAATAGACCAAGATAGAAGTTGCCACTCTCTTTGAAAGATAATGTTGCTTTCTTAAAAGAGAAGAAATACAACAAAAATCATATGATTATATGTATAATGCAGAAAAAGTTTTTGACAAAATACAACCAATTTTATTTTTTTAAAACTTGAAATCATAGGTAGAAATAGAATTTTCCTTAAAATGAAAAGAAATGTCTATCTAAAAGCTACCAGCAAGCCTTGTCAGTAAAAGGGATAAAGTAGAAGCATTCCCAGTAAGAACGGGAGGGAACCGAGCATGCCCATTAGCACCAATACTATTCAGCTTTCTAGTGTAATATTAGCCATAGCAATAAGAGAAATGGAAGTAATCAGAATGGACAATGAGGAAATAAAACTATATTTTTGTAGATGATTTGATGGAATTTTTGGAATTTCCTAGAGATTCAATTAAAATATTAGTTGAAACAACTAACAATTTTAGCAAAGTTGCAAGATATAATATAAAAGCACACATTGTCAGCATTTGTATATATTACCAACATATCCTTGCAAGAAGTACCAAGAAATATAAAATAACCATGATGACATAAAATGCCTGGGAGTATACCTGTCAAGACAAACCTAGGAAGTCTATAAACATAATTACAAAACTTTTATATAAATAAAGTACAATTTAAATAATTGAAGCAATAGTAATTATTTATGGGTGAACTAAGCCAATATAATAATAATGATGACAATTCTACCTAAATTAATCCACTCATGCAGTTTCATCACAATTAAACTATCGAAAATTATTTTATTGAGCTAGAAAAATAATAACAAAATTCATTCAGGAGTACAAAAGGTAATGCTATCAAAGGAGTAAATGAATAAAAATGTAAAGAAAAGTCTAATAGTTTTGCTGTTCAGCCCTTTGAGTCCTGACTGACTCTTATCTGGCTCCATGTGGGGTTTTTGAGGCAACTATACTAGAGTGGTTTGCTTTTCCTTCTCTACCTCCTATTAAAACTATCTGGTACTGATGAAAAAAATCAAATGATAGATTAGTGGAATAGAGTAAGTATATAATACAAAGTAATAAATTGTGTTAGATAAATGTAAAGATTTAAATTTTGGAGTTAAGAACTCACCATTTGGTGAAAAGTATTGGGGAAAAAATAGAAAACAGTCTGGCAGAAAATAGGTATAGATTAATATCCTACACCATTTACTAAGATGACATCAAAATGACTGTATGACCTAGACATATTGGGGGGGGTTATAAGTAAATTGATACTTGTCCTTCATTCTTGGAGAAGACCATGACATTAGGGAGGTGATTTCATGACAAGTTCATGAGCTGGATTTGGATGAGAAGAGGGCTGAACTAAGTCACCAGCCTTGCTTTGTCCTCCAGAACTATCTGGGTCCAGTAGCCAGATATTGATCAGAATGACTGAAGATGGCTCTGGATGTGAGATAATCAGGGTTAAGTGACTTGCTCAAGGTCACACAGCTAGTAGGTATCTGAAGTCAGATTTGAGTTCAGGTTCTCCTGATTTCAGAGTCAGTGTTCTACTTACTGTACCATCTAGCTGTCCTCAGAAGGAAATTAGAAGATTATGGAACATTTTGCCCATAAGATTTATGGACAAAAGAATTTATGAATAAACAAGAGAAAGAGTATTGGAAAGTAAAATGAATAATTTTGATTACTTTAAATTTAATAGAGTTTGTGCAAATAAAACCAATGGAATCAGGATTAGAAGGAAAGCAGAAAATAGGGCAGGGGGAATTTTATAGATAGTTTCTCTGATAAAAGTCTCATATCTCAAATATATAGGCACTTGAATCAAATTTATAAGAATATGAATTATCCTCTAACTGATAAATAATCAAAGTTTTCCAAAGAAGAAAACAAAGCTATATATAGTTATATGAAAAATGGTCTTGGCAGATTGGCTAAAATGGTAGAAGTGAAAAATAACAAATATTTCAGGGGTTGTGAAAAGATTGGGACACTAATACACTGATGGTGGAATTAAAAACTGATCCAACTATTTTGGAGAGCAATCTGGAATTGCACCCAAAGAGTTATAAAACTGTGTATATATTTTGACTCAGCAATACCACTCTTAGATCTGTTTCCCAAGGAGAACAGGGAAAAAGGAAAAAAGAACTTAAACATTATAAAATTTTTATAGCAGCTCTCTTTGTGGAGGCAAAGAACTAGAAAATGAGAGAATGCCCATTAGTTTAGAAAAGTCTGAATAAGTTCTGGCATACAATTGTGACAAAATATTAATATTATTATTAATAATAATAATAATAAATGTTTATCCTTCATTCTAGAAGAAGACCAATATCACTTAGCACCTGGTGATAGAATGATGAAATCATGGTGTATGCAAACCTGTTTCTCTGTAGAATAATTGTTAGTACAATCAAACTCCTCATATATTTCCAAGGCACCATTGTGTTTTGGCAATTCCAGCATGCGACATGCACATCTAAATCTGACTCTCGTTGGTGATGCCATGATAAGCATGTGAATTGGATTTGAGTGAGAGGGTGCTGTGCTAAGTCACTGGCATCGATTTCTCCTATAAAGCCATTGGTTTCAAAGGTCAGATATGGATCAGGACAATTGGAGTTGGGTGCAGTAGGAGGCCTGTTTTTTTTTAAAGCTCAGTATTTCTCAGGTTTTCATTGATTGGCCAAAAATAGATCCCCCCCAAGCCTCATTTGGTCATTGTTTGAGCTCCAGATGGTTCAGAGTGTGTGTGTAAATAGCAATTGTTTCTGGTTTTGACCAGAAACTCTGAGGTTCTTCCCTCCCAGATTGATTTGAATAGATTTATTAGGAAAAAGAGGCTATTCTTTGCTTCATTTCTTACTTATCCTTAAGCACAGAAGGGACACTACCTCAGACAAACAAACCTAGGAAAGACTTTAGCTTAAAGGGTCAAGATCTCCTACTGCATTCAAGATAATCTCCAGTCATCCTGAGCTATATCGTGCCATGGGACCCAGATAGCTCTGCAGGAGAGAATGAGGTTGGTGACTCTGCTCAGCCTTCCCTCACTTCAATCCACTTGCAAATTATGACATCATCTTCCCAATGTCACTTCTGTTTGAGAAGGAACAACAAACACTAACAAATGACATTTCTTTGATGGCCTTTACTCTTCTTTAAAAAAAATCAGAGAAGAATATTTTAAAGGTAGAGAAAATACAAACAAATAAGCATGTCCCCCCAGTACTTGAGAGGGACATAATCCTCCCCTCCATATCACCTAATTCTCTGGAGAGGGGAGAAGGATTAGCTTCACAGTTTAGTACTTATGTAGTATTTAGTACCTTATGTAGTATTATTCTCATTATATTCTAAGCACAATTACTGTCCATAACCCCCACTCCTATCCAGTCCCACATCCGTCTCCTTGCCACCCAGGACAGCATTTTCTGAGGCTTCTTTTGCTAGGTTGATTGTAACACCGAACCTAGAATCCTGTCAATTCTCAATAGTCAGTACTCCTGGGTCTATGGGACTCCACCTCTACACCAAAGGATAAACCAAACTGGGCAAAAATGTAAACTTATTTCTCAGGCAATGGGACCTTAAGAGAAGGGAAAGGTGAGCCTTCTTCTGTACAGTTGCATGGTGCCCATACTCTAGTTATATGACCTTCACCCCTGGATGCAATTGGAGAACATTAACTTTCATGATTTCTTACTTGGAAAGTATTGTAGCCTACTCCCAACAACAAAGTCCCTTCCCATTGCTCTTGTTTGAAATTCTCAGGAGATTATCATATATTCTGATTCACATCCACAGTAAAGTATTGATGTTGAAAAGATGAGTCTGTGTTCAAGGAGAAGCTCGAAACAACCCATAAGGTTTTTTCACCCTTAGGGAACTTCCAATATCAATACAGATCATTTTAAAAATGAGAAAACTGACATGCAGAATGATTAAGTTGTTTTTGCTGTTCTGTGGTTTTTCAGTCATGCTTGACTTTTCATGACTCCATTCGGAGTTTTCTTGGCAGAGATACTGGAGTAGTTTTGCCATTTCCTTCTCCAGTTCGTTTTAAAAATAAAGAAATTGAGGCAAACAGAGTAATGTGACTTGCCCGAGGTCACACAACTAGTAATTCTGAGACCAGATTTGAATTCAGGAAGATGAGTCTGACCTGGTTAGACCTGGCATTCCATCCACTTTTCCATCTAGCTGTCCAGAGAGATTAAGAGATGTGCCTAAAGTCACATAGGTAATAAGTGATTGAATTAGAATCTGAACCTAGCCACACTCACTCCAAAATCAGTGTCTTTTCCAGTAGAAGAGGACTTCCAGTTATGTAGAAACAATGTCACTTAGCACCTGGTGATAGAATGATGAAATCATGGTGTATGCAAACCTGCTTCTCTGTAGAATAATTGTTAGTACAATCAAACTCCTCATATATTTCCAAGGCACCATTATGTTTTGGCAATTCCAGGCTGCAACAACAAGGCACATCCAAATCTGACTCTCTTTGGGCATCAAGGCAGGCTTTTGTCTCAGTCCTTCAACCATACTTCCCCCCCTCTTCCCCCCCCCACCAACCCAAAGAGTTTGATTTCCCAGAAATTGCCTGGTGGGTTATGGGAATAATACTGTGGGATCACTAGTTGGCATCATTTATGGTCAGAACTACATCTTTGAATTTATTACAGTTACTCTTGATTAATGAAAACATTCTTGACAAATGCAAAAGCAAAAAGCAAAAACTCTGCCATCTTGTGCCCGTCCAAGAATTTCACCTCTAGTAGCGCAATATGAATGTCCTCAGTCACCCCCTTAATCATGACCCCAATTCTGAAAATTAACAAAATAGAACTGGGATACTATTCCATTGTTCCTAGCTGGCGACTGAAGTTTTATCTAATGCTGTAAGGCACCAAAGTGACTCACTCATATAGGATAGGAATCCATATTCAAAGACTCCCATAACATCCAGACCATCACCAGATCATCATGCTATTTTCTATCAAATCAGGCCAGGGGTGGAATGGTTCTAGAAAAGGCTTCTAGAAAGCTGTCTTTGGATAACATACCCCTCACTATAATAATCATAATATGTAAGTCATTCTACCATTAATTTGGTTGGTGTGGTCTTCTATGAAATCAAAGGAGGACTATTATTATTGGCACCTAAGTCAGCAAGATAATTAAAACAGGAAGTCATCAAACTCTAAACTCTAAATTCTCAAATCCTGTCTCTTTTGTCTTCCCTTGTGCTCCTACTTTCTTCCAGCCTCTCTAGCAGTAGCCCCATATTGGAGGACCCAGCACCCTTCTTGCTTCTATTCAGGGCAGTTTCCATTCCTACTCCACCTCCCTTGAGAACTTACTGGTACTATTTACCCAAGATGTGATTTGTAACATTGTTTTGGGTGAAAAAATATAGTTTATTGCTCTGATTGTTGTTGATGTGGTTTTAAAGAAGGTACAGGATTAAGATGTTTATTTATTGATACAAAGAAAAGAACTGATCTGGGGATCTTCTAACCCCCAAACTGTGTGACTGATTAATTCTGTCAGATTAAGCCAATTCTCTGAATACAACGAAACATCTCATGATTTGTTTTAAAGAGAAACTTTCTATTTCTAAAGTAAAATGAACTCTACTGCATTGATGTTGGAGGGGGCAAACACACAGATGGCCCAAGGAAGAGGGGAAATCTGAGATAATTCTCCCTGATATCTGTCTTCATTTTGTATCTTCACAGCTCGAAATGAAATAATAACCTTGGCCCTAGCCACCAAAATCCAATTTCCACCTTTGTGGAACTTTCTCACATCTTTCTGCAGCATGACTTTTGAGAGATCCCCAGTCTAACCAAGATGAAATTCTCCCCATGTCAGCACTAGGGTACTGCATAAATGAATTAAGTAACTGCATCTGAAAGTAATTTGCTAATATTCAAGTATAAATAAAGGAATTTGGGGGTCCTCAGTGCTCGATTCCTGATTGACATCCTCAGTTATTCTTCCTTTGTGAATCTTTTCCTATGTGACTATACATTCTGAGAAATCTTTTTCTGAGAATATTTATATCGGTGATTTCCATCTACTTGAGTTTTAATACACCATGGTTGTTTAATTTCACTTCTAATTTTTCCCCATCTTCAATCTTCATCAGATTTGTATTTATTTTTTTAAAGACTTAGAGTATTCTATTTATAAGATGCAACTCAAGAACCATTTTGTTTATGAAATCTTTCCTGACCTCTCAAAAGCTGGTACCCTCCCTCTCAAATTACCTTATTTATATTAGCATTTATCTTATATTTGTGTTTATATATGCATATATATGTATGTGTGTGACTTTATATATATATATATATATATATATATATATATATATATATACGGACATATATATATGTCCATATTATCGACATATATATATATATAGACACTTAGAGATAGGCTAAAAAGTTAGCAAGGTGACTCATTAGATAAAGTAATGGATTTGAAGTCAGGAAAACTTGAATTCAGATCTGATCTTTCTGACTGTGACCTTTGGCAAGTCACTTTGGGCGTTTTGTTCTGGTCTATTCATTTGTCCTTTTCAGTTCCTGGAAAAGGCAATGGAAGCATTGCTTGACCAAGACTTGAATGATGGTGAACTTGGAGACAATATTGTGACCGTATGTTGCTGCTAGTCCCTCAGGAAATCCCTGAGAAGCCAGTGTGTGGGACTAAAGTTCAAGAGTAACTTTGAATGTGGAACTTTGTGGGACTTCTATATAGGATACAATATACATCTCTGACCTTGTTTAAGGATACAGAAGAATCTTGGAAGGAGAGTGAAATGTAACATCCCTGGCACTCAGGCTATGAGACTCCATAGTAGTCTCATTTATATGTGAAACTGTTGCTTTCCCCAAGGAGAGTGCAAATGATTTGAGGGTAGGGACTCTTCATTTTATTTTAGTAGTCCAGAACCTCAAATAGTACCTGGTATAATAAATGATGGTGGAACTGAAGTGAACTGAAATCAAATAGAAATAATCTATCTTATTATGAGAGAGATGATAAAAATAGAGAGAGGCTTTGGAATCAAGAAGGTGTAGGTTCACATCTCATTTCTGACACATACTAGTTGTGTGAACCTGGGCAAGTGACTTAAGTGCTATTTGTCTCAGTTTGATCATCTATAAAATGAGGGATAATGATACTATCTATCTCTCAAAGTAGTTATGAGAATCACATGGGATAAAATTTGTAAACTTTGCTTAACAAGGTATATTAATATAATAACAGTGTGTTATATAATAACACAGTGTGACAAGTATAGTAAATACTACATAAATAGTCCTTTCCCTTATGGGAGTGGTCATTGAAGATTCATTATCTATGGCCCTCAGACTCCTTTATATTTAATATCATGTATAAAATGATGATTATTATTTCCATTTTACAAGAAAGGAAGGCTATTAAGTAACTTCACAGCATCTCTTAACTGGTAGGACATTAAAATTAAACTCATTTTACAAATGAGGAAATTGAAGAAAGAGCTACTGTTAGGGTTGGCCAGTGAAAAGTGACCTAGCCCCTAAAGATGCTTCCACTGGTACCATATATACTTTGTTCCCAACCTTTCTAGTTGAGATTCCATCTTTAATTCAAGGAGATTTAGCCAATTGCCTCATTGACCTAAGCTGACAAAAATCTTTGGATTCTTTCAGGGCTGATGTCTCTATTTGAAAAATCTATTTTGATGGTAAAATTCTCATCATCAAATTTGTGCTACCTGTAACTCCAACTGTGTCAATCAATTTTCATTTTTATATAGATGAGGTATCTGTCTTAATTAGGCTTTAGCAAATCACAATTGCTGAAACTTATTTGTCATTATTTTTCACCTCACGATCTCTGCTGGGTCCTGGGATTCTCAGAGGTGGTTTAGAGGATAGTTACATTCATACCTCAGAGCTAAACAGTACTTATCCAGGGGTTCACACAGTTAGTATGTGTCAGAGGTTAGATTTGAACCTAGATCTTCTTGGTTCCAAGGCCTCTCTCCATTTCACTGTCTCTTATAACAAAAATGGGCATTTATATATTGCTTTTAAATTTACAAAGCACTTTATATTTGTCATTTCATCTTCATAATACTGTGCCCTAGGAATTATAGGTATTATTATTCCCATTTTATAAATGAGGAAACTGAGGTGAAATGGTGAGTCAAGGCTCATACATATAATAAATATAAAAAGTGAAATGTGATACCAGTTCTTTTAAAAACTTTTTTTTTGCAATGCAATGGGGTTAAGTGACTTGCCCAAGGCCACACAGCTAGATAATTATTAAGTGTCTGAGGCCAGACTTGAGCTCAGGTACTCCTGACTCCAGGGTTGGTGCTCTATCCACTGTGCCACCCTAGCCTCCCTATACCAGTTCTTTTTGATTCCTCCATCTACCACAATATGCCACCTCTCTAAGTAGAAAGAGATGGTTATAATGTGAGTGATGCTTTTTACTCCAAAATTATCCTACTGACTCCTATGCTTAGTTTTGTCTAACCTGGAGGTACTTCTAAAAGGTTATAATTCTCTTTATTTGACATTATAATATCTCATAACCCCTAAACAAGTGGTCTATCTGGTGATTAGTCCTTTAATTATTTTGATAGAACTGACCTTTTGGAATAATTGAATGTTCAATCTTATTTTCCCAGATCAAAGCTGGGGACCTAATGATTTGTTTTAAGATGGACCAAAAAATGCACCTAATTTCTAGTACCTTTTCTGTATCAGTGAATATATCTATGTGATTTGTATGTTATCCAAGGAACCTGATAGGGCAAGGATGCTAATGGAACTAGTGAGGTGTGAATTAACCTCCCACAGTCTTATAATACCAGCTTGGCTCATTGTGGGCTAGGGAGCTAAAGTGAAAAGCTAGGTCAGCTTGGGCTAACTTTGCCTCTAGCTACATTAACCTGAGACCCAGGTATGGGTTCCTTGAGTTAGAATAATATAAATGTGTTTTTTTAGGACTTCAGTAGGAAGCTTCTCAGACCTTTGAGAATCTTCTTATTGTTTTTAATCGCCTTTCCCAAAACTTATATCTGTTTTTACTGTCTTGAATTGCTTTTTTAACCCTCTCAGAAATTGTTTCAATTGGGAGTATTTGGATATATTTTTATTAAATGAATTGTTTGATTTCGGGCTTTAGGTGATCCATTGCATCAGATGAAGTATAAATCATTTAGGTGTGACCCTTTATCTATTTGAAATCTTGAAATTCCAAATCAAACTGTCACAAGGGTTGTATTGTCATCAGAGACATCAATAAAAGCATGAATGTAACAGTTAAATTAGACCATTTCCCTTTCAGTTGTACCAAGTGTGAAATTGGGGCTTATATTTTACCTCCTCTGAATGACTGAGTGAATAAATGAATGAAAATAATTTATCAATTAATCGCTCTCTTCATGAAGCCCTGGAGATATAGACTTTGCTCTTAAAGCTCTTACCTATAGGACAGTTCAGCTGCAGGACAACTGGGAAAACTCAGTGATCCTTATGGTTCAGGGGCAAGACACATTGTGACATATCTCCTTTAATATAATTTTCACTGATAAAATCCAATCTGTTTCTGATGTTGAATCAATTCATAATTTATGGGACATCGGTGGGAACTAGTTTCTTTTCTGAGTCTTTAAGCAGCTCTGATTTTTTCAGAGTTAGGAGTTGCATCTGTTGTGCAAAGCAGGCATGGTAGTAATGAGAGGATGGTGTCAGTCATTCAGTCAATAGACATTTATTAAACACCTTCCATGTTTCCATGGAGCTACAAAGAAAAACAAAGCCAGCTCCTGTCCTCAAGGAACTTGCAATCTAATAAGAGAGAAAACATTCAAAGAACTATATACAAACAAGCTATATACAGGTTAACTGGATATAATTAACAGAGGGAAGGCAACAGAATCAAGACATGTTAGAAAAGGCTTCTCATAGAAATTGGTATTTTTAAGCTGGAACTTGAAGGCAGTCAGAGGAAGAAAGGAGATAAGGAGTGAGATGGAGGTCAGCCAGGAAAATTGTCCAGAGATGGAGAATGACATGTTGTGTGTGAGGAATAGCAAGGAGTTCAGGGTCATTGGCTTCCAGAGTAGGCCAGGAGGTGGAGTTAGGTGTATAGTGATTCATTCCTCTTAGGCTTACTTACCTATGGTAGCAGTTGGTGGAAGTAATGAGGATGAAAGGCTCCCTAGAAATTAGTTTCTGGCACTAATCTAGAAACAGGTTCATTTTCCCAGGTGTTGCTATAGCTGGGGCACTTAGGTTCTACAGTAGGTATTTGCCTCTTGACCTTGATATGTGAGTCAGGTATACCTAGTGATCCATGTGAATAGTAAATTTCCAAAGTTATAGTTCAATCAGTCTACCAGACAATAAGCATTTAGTAGGCATTTACTATATACAAGGTTAGAGCTGAGGATACAAACAAAAGCAACATAACTATTGCTTCCTTTCTCATTTAATCAGAAAGTACAAACTGAGAATATAGGCAAATATGGAAGAATTACTTTTTGTTTAAAGCAGAAAGTCAGTCTAATGTTGGAAAAGTATTATTCTGGGGGACCCTATGAGGGTAGCTATGTGGAATAGTGGATAGAACACTGACCTGGAAGCAGGGAGACCTGAGTTCAAATTTGGCTTTAGATAATTCCTAGCTATGTGACTCTAGGTAAGTCCCTTGATCTCATTTGACTCAGTTTCCTCATCTATAAAATGAGATAGAGAAGAAAATGGCAAACTATTCCAGTATCTTAGTCAAGAAACCCCCCCAAAGGATGATTAAGATATGACTTAAAAATGACTAAAATAACAATGGCAACAAGAGCTCCTCTAAGATAGGACTATTAAGAAAGAGAGCTCTGAAAAATGATGACTTTGGTCCTCTGATATTTTCAAAGGAGAAAAAAAAAATTATACAAATCCTCATTGATCAAAGAGGAGAGTCTGCCAATGAACTCTAATACATTGTAGAGAGAGAGAGGAATAAATACTAGAGATGACATTGATTTTATAACACTCCTCCCCTCCCTGTGACATACACCTATGTACTTTGTGAACCACAGAAAGGAAAATCTATTAAAAATATTTCTATTATGAAGTCATCATATGATCCTTCTTTATTCCTTTCATAATACCTCACTCCCATATTCAGCTTAATTTAATAATAATACTAATGATGATGATGATGATAATGATAAAAACATTTACATAGCACTTACCATGTGTCAGACACTAGCACTTTACAATTATTATATCATTTATCAATACCTCACAAAAATCCTGGGAGGTAGGTACTATTATTATAATACTCATTTTATATATGAAGAAACTGAGGCAAACAGGATTATATGTCTTGCCCAGAGTCACACAGCTAGTAAGGTCTGAGGTCAGATCTTCCTTTCTCCTGTTCTATCTATTGCACCATCATCAAATATGTATTATATCTCTACTCTGTCCAAGGCACTTCAGTAGGTTCTGGGCAAAATAACAAAATAAAACAAAATAAATTGTCTCTTGATTCAAACAATTTCCATTCTAAGGGGTCTATACAATATAATACACCAGGTCATCTGAAGAGGGAGGAAACAATAAGAACTAGAATAGGCATCAGAAAGGTTTCATGTATGAGGTGACACCTAAATTAAGCTTTTAAACAAAATTAAAGACTCTTAGAAGTATTTCACTCAGCCTGTGCTTTAAAGGGAGATAAAAATTCCTCAAGGTGCATGGGAGGAGTGAGATCATTCCAGGCATGGATGGAAGTCTGGATAAAGGGAGGGAAGAAATGAAATGCAAGTTTGGAAAATAGCAAATAGACTAATATGAGCTGAAAATGTGCAAGAAAGAAGAATTAAATTATGAAATGTCTGGAAAAGCATGTGAGAACTAGATTGCAGAGGATTTTAAATGCTGAGCTAAAGATTTTACATTTATTATAAAGGAAATAGTCACTGAGGATTTTTGAATAGGAAGTGACACAGACTTTTTGTTTTATTAACTTTTTTGCAGTTATGAGGAGGAGAGGTTGAACAGGAGTTAATATTAGGAGGTAAGTGATCAGTTAGGAAGTCATTACAATAATCTGGGGGGGATATTTTCCCTTTCCCTTCTTTTATTTATGGGGAACCTAGGAATGTAGTACATGGAAGCTATGTAGTGTAGGCATCACTATCCATCTGGTGGCAATTTACCAAATTACAGGCAAATACACAGGAAAAATTAGTTGAAGAAAATTAGTTTTGCCAACTGTAATAAAAAAAATAGCAAACATTTTTACCTGTATAAATTGAATAGAGCTCACTCAAAAATTAGAACAAGTATTGGTTACCCTACAAAAAAGATTATATCACTCTGGGTTTTTAGGAATGTCCAATATCTATATAGTTAGTGTCAAGTTAACAGACATTTATTTTTTAAATAGTTTTTTGTTTTTATTTTTTCCAATTACATATCAAAACAATTTTAACATTCATTTAAAATATTTTTTGAGTTTCAAATTTTGTCCCTCCTCTCCTCCCTTCTCCCTCCCTAGAATGACAAACAATTAGATGTCATATATGTGTAATCATGTAAAGCATATTTCCATATTAGTCATGTTGTGAAAGAAGCAGACCAAAATAAAAAATGGAAAAAAAATAAAGTGAAAAATGTATACTTCAGTGTGCAATCAGAGTTCATTAGTTCCTTCTCTTGGTGTGCTTTGAATTTTCCATCGAGTCCTTTGGAATTGTCTTGAATCATTGATTGCTGAGAAGAACTTAGCTATTCATAGTTGATCATTGGATACTGTTGCTTTAACAAGCATTTATTAAGCACTTACTATATACCAGACACTGCTTAGAGCTAGGCATGCAAAGAAAGATAAAAAGTCTTTGCCCTCAAGTAGCAATGTGGAAGACAACATGCAAACCATTGTGTACAAACAAGATTGAGACAATTTCAGGGGAAGATATTATCAATAATGGGCACTGGGAAAGACTTCTTGAAGAAAGTGAGATTTTAATTGGAACATAAAGGAAGCAAGGGAAGCCAGGAAGTAGAAATGAAGAGGAAGAAAATTCTGGACATGGAGTCTGGAGATGGAGCACTGAATTTGAGGAATGACAGGGAGACTATTGTCACTAGATTACAGAGTATGTGGAGAAGGGTAAAATATAAGAAAATTAGAAAGGAAGAAGCTAGGTAATAAAACACTTTAAATACCTACCACATTCAAAGGATATGAACAAACAGTTTTCAAAAGAAGAACAACAAAGTTAATGATCAAAGTGAAAGAATGCTCCAATTCCTTAATGATGGATGAAATGCAAATTTAAACAACCCTGAAGTTTTACCTCACACCGTGTAAATTGCAAAGGTGGCAAAAATGACAATAGTCAATGTAGGAGTTATTGTAGGTTAAGAGGCACAATAATACATTGTTGGTGGAGCTGTGAGTTTTTATTTTGTGAACTGATTTGGAATTATGCAAAAGAACTAAAATGCCAATATCCTTTGACCCAAATTTTCCATTATTATACTTATGTCCCTAGGAAGTAATTAAAGAAGAAAGTCCTTATATGCACCAAATTATGTAAATGTAACCTACTCTTTTGTGATAGCAAAGAATTAGAACCAAATAGATGTCCATTAATTGAAGAATGTCTAAAGAAATTGTGGTACATGGATGCAATGAAATATTACTTGCTATTAGAAATGATGAGTGTGATGAAAACAGAGAAACATGAAAGAAATTATTCAAACTGATGTTGAAATATGGAGAGGCAAGAAAACAACATATTTAATAACTACACTAATGAAAAATGGGAAAGAATAACTTGCCAAAAATCAAAAGTGAATTTAACAAAATTATAGAGATCAAGAATAAATTGAAAGAAGAAATATGAGAAGACACTCCCAACCTACTACTTAATAGAATTAGGAGGTCCACAACTTTTGCATATTGCACAGATTTTCCAACTTTTTTAGTGTATTGATTGACTTGACTGTGCTGAATTGTTTTCTTTTAAAAATAGTATTTGTTATATAGAATGGCTCTTTGAGAGGGGGAAGGGGAAAGATAGTGGGGAAAACTGAGGATGTAAAAAACAAAAGCCATCATTAAAAACTTTTTTAAAATGGAAGATATTATATTTGATCCTGGAGGTAATAGAGAACCATTGGTGTTTATTAAGGGCATATATGACAGATTCATTCCTTAGGAAAATCTCTTTTATCAGTGAGTAAAGGATGAACTTGACCAAGGAGAATGTTAATGCAGGCAGATACGCTAGGTGGCTATTCCAATAGTTTAGGCATGAAATGATGAGGGTCTGCAACAGGGCGTGAAAGAATTAGAGAAGAAGGTATATATAGGAGAGATCAAAGATAGAATCAATAGAATTTAGCAACTGATGAGAGAATGATTAATCAAGGATGACAACTAAGTTACAAGTCTGGATGACTGGGAAGATTTTGTGATATTAATAGAAAACTGTGACATTAATAGAAAACTGAGGAAGGAAGAAGGGAAAAGCTGATGAGTAAAATTTTGGGTCTGAGAATAACCGTTTTGCCACAAACTTGCTGTATTTCTTTGGGCAAGACCTTTATCTCTTTGGGTCTCAGAAGACTCATCTATAAAATGGGGAGGAGGACAGGATAGAACAGCTACGATTCTATTATCAATATTGTTATCCAGGTTTCTAAACCCTTTTATTGGGTGAAGATTTTCAAATTTTTATATAGGTTCAGAGGGTGAAAATTTACCATTCTCTTTTGCATAGTACCATACCTCCTACTTCAGTGATATTTTTCATAACAATGTAATATAATAAAACAAGTGTTAAATCTGGAGTAAGTAAAACCTTGGTTTCATTCCCTCCTCTGACAAATCTTAGCTATAACCTTAATCAAGCCAATAAATTCATCTATTCCATCTATGAGCTTTTATGATATTGACAATACTTACACAACAGGGTTCTTATGAAGGTTAAATGAGTTAATGTTTGTAAAAACACTTTGAAAACCTTAAATAACTATCTAAGTATCAAATATTACTAATCCTTTCTGTTTTTTCCTTTTCAACATTTCTCAATAAGTCAGAAGTTATTTTCTAAACCCTTACAACTATACCAAATGCCACTAGGGCAGGGGATGTAAAGAGGCATTTGCCGTGTTCTTATTTGCAATAAACTTAAAAAGAAGTCATTCATATATAGACAAAAGATAATTAATAATACAAGCCAACCCCTGCTAGGTGTTAGATGAGTAGGACCCATTTAGTCAATAGTCAGGTCTATAGTTTAGAGGCTAGAAAAATCTGAGACAAGCAGATAGAACTATAACCAGGATAGATTAATCTGATCTTTGTCTCAGAATGCTGATATTGGGGAGGGGTATGCTTCTTGCAGTCATTTCCTGATTTCCTCTGGTTCTAGACCAAGCAATTCAGCCACCTCTGAGTCTTTTTGCTGTAGTACCATTCTTTCCTTCTTCCCCTTCCTACCCTTCATCTGGTTTTCCCTTTGCCCAGAACTGCTACCCGTATTTATGATGCCAAGGTAATCAATAAATATAGATTTAGAACTGAAAGGGAACTTAGAGTTACTTAGTACAATTCTCTCCTTCAGGACGAGACAATTGAGAATAGAAGTTTTTATCCATGATCTAAAAGTTAGTCAAATCCTCTGACTTCTATGCTAGCGTAATTGTTGTTTTTTTCTCTACCATGCCATTTGGGAGACAAGCTACCCATAAAACTGAGGCAGAGATCTTTCTCCAATTGCATTCTACAATTGAATTTATTCAAGGTACTCGAATTCCTAACAGAACACATAATATAAAGCCAAATTAAAATAGAAAATGAACATTTCATTGATTTTATGAAGGAGATCTCTGGATGGGAGGCTTGCTTACTTGTTTATTATTCAATCTTCAGTGATTTTTGGAACTTAAATCAAATGATAGTCCCTGACTTATCCTTATCCATTAGCCTGTTGTGAGCAAACTTGAAAGTTTGCCTTATGAAACCACAACCTTGGAATCCAAGAGGGAGACTGTTGAAGTTACAAGCTATGAGAATCCAGCTTTAGGGGCTTATTAAAACAATCAGGCTCTGAGGTCACATGCTGGAGTTGAGAAGAGAGCCAGGATTTTCTTTGTAAGTGTCAAGGTTTGAACAGCTGTTGGGAAACTCAACCACTCTGACCTTCCCTTGAAACTTGAGTATTTGAAGAATGCAGATTGAAGATGAGAGGGAAAAAGTTTATAGGGCAAAAATGGTCATACTCTATTACATGCAGAGGGTGAGGGGTATTATTCAGCCCAGAGCATCTGTTAGAGCAGTTTAGAGGGTTGTGTGTGTGTGTGGGGGGGGGGGGGACCTACTTTGGTGCTACCTAAGGACCTCCTCTTAGCTGGTGTGTTTTTTTCATTCTGAATAAAATAAATTTTATTCAACATAATTAATTCACTGTCTATTCTTGAATCAGTGCTTAGTACTAGGATCACAGGAAAGAAAAATGGCCTGGTTTCTGATAATTTACAGGATAGGTGGAAAGATCTCCCTTAAATGGGTGAGTAACTTAAGAGACTATTTAATTCTATTCCATCACTTTTATAGATGAAGCTTAAGGGAAAGATAGGTTTAATTATATACATATATATATATGTATATATATATATATATACATATATATATATGTATATATATATATATATACATATATATATATATATGTATATATATATATATATATATATATATATAAAATGAATAGTTTTTAAGTCCTTTTCACCACTTCATGACCCCAGTTGGAGTTTTCTTGCAAAGGTCCCGGAATGGCTTGCCATTTCCTTCTCCAACTCATTTTACACATGGGGAAATTGAAGCAAAAAGATGAAGTGACTCAACTAGGGTCACACAACTAGTAACTAAGGAAAATGAGTCTTCTTGACTCCACGTCTGACACTCTCTCTATTAAACTATCCCATTAGCTTTCTATAGTACCTCACGTATCTCCTATTCAAGAGATCAGTATAAAAACTTGAAAAAGCCCCTTAATTTCTTCTCCATTTTCTCTCCTTTCCATGAATATATATATATATATATATATATATATATATGTATATGTATATGGAGAGAGAGAGCTGTATCTCAATACATTTAAAACTATTGCCCACAGACAGATAGATGTCAACTATATGAGGCTAACTTTGAACTAGGATTTCAACTATCTGAAGCTAACCTTGAATTCAAATCTTCCTTATTCCAGACTCAGTGTGATATCATCTGCACTATGTAACTACCAGCTGGATTCTCCAGATAGTAAGAATCAGAGGAAAGATTCAAACCTAGGTCCAATGATTCCAGAACTCCATGGTTCCACCTTAAGGAAAGACTCACTGGAATCCAAGGCAGAGTAGGCTACATGCAAAAGAAAGATTCGAATCAAGGCTACAAGAAATTTGAGGTGAAGACTCTGCCATAATGGTGGTACAGACCATCTGGGCACTTTTTTATTGATGATCATATAAGGCTACTATATCACCAGGAATCATTACCCTAAAGTGAGAAAAATTCCTGCAGCTTTGACTCGGGTTTGGAACCCTCCCAGTTCTGGCATAAACTCATATTTTTCAAGTAAGTGTTTTGCAAAGGAGAAAAGGGAAAAGGGTTCAGCCTAGAGAAGATGGGAGGTGCTTCAGTGTTGTTTATTAAGATGCCTGCCTCCTCTGAGAGACTGACAGTATTCATTATAGCATCTCCTTGGAAACCATTCCAGTGTGTGAGCTGCTGAGACATCTCCAGAACACTGTATGTGTATGGTGTGGTGCATACAGGGGACAGATTTAAAGGAAACATGGAAATGAATCAATAGGGCATTACATGCTGTCCTTTTAATTCTGTTAAGATGTATACAGCCCACTGGCAACACCTGCAGCTTTATTTTCTCAATCCACTTAATTGCAGATTGGAATTCATCCTTCATCGGCTGCAGCAAAATACCAAATTCATTCTCAGGGTCTTTTTATGTTTGGCCCCATGCAGATTTCTTGACAAATTTACATTCATTAATAGTAAAGAAAAATCAAATGCATTTTCCAGGCTTGTGACTAGGAAACAAACACCAGTATCAAATAGCATTTAATGTCCCTTAGTCTAAATTATGAAGACTTTAAAGAGAGAGTCACAATGTTGTCCCTGGTGACTCAGTCTTAAGGAGGAGAGACCATTTACAACACAATACACTACTCCCCTTCCCCTGCAGCAATTTCACTCACAATTCTAGGGAAATTATGGAAGACGGTGTGGGTTTGGTGGAAAGAATATAGTATTTGATGTTAAAAGACTAGATTTTAATTGTGGTGCTGTTACTATTCACCTGTATGACTTTGGTCAAGTGATTTAACCTTGCTTCAGACTGTTGAGGTCTGTTCCATCTATGATCCTCTGGCCCTAATTTGACACTTTACTGTGGACCTGAATCCCAAGTAAGTGACCTTTAAAATCCCAGCTTTTTATTCATAATGATATATATCAAAGTTAAAAAGAGAGAACTATTAAAAATCTATCCCCAACATGTAAGGGAACATTATCTACTCTTAACACAATAGAAACAGAAAATGTGATTAAATTAAATGCAAACTTTGAAGAAGGGAACTTAGAGTTATTTAGAATCAGATTGATAATAAAATAAACACTAAGTCCTAAAAACAGAAGACCTGGGCCCAGCATCCATCCATCTACCTTTGATGCTTCCTACCTATGATAAATGACTCAATCTCTTCTGTCAATTATACAATGAAGGGATTGAATTAGATCTCCTCTGAAATCTCTTCCAGTTTCAGGTCTATGGTATTTTGCTTCCAGTCCAAATCCTTTAGTCAAAGCATCAATCCCTTTGTAAAATATCCTCTGACAAATGGTCAGCTGGCCTCTGGATTTGCAGTTTTAGACAATTCTGTTATAAAACTTTTTGTCTTGCCCACCACAACTTTGCCTCCCTGTAATTTCTGCCCATTGGAACCAGTAAAATGGCCATTTCCCTCTTTCACATGACAGTTATATTTGGAGATTGCACTTACTTTCTATGTCTTCTCTAGGCAGAACATATTGACAAATATTATCTTTAATTATTTGTCAAAAAAATTGGTCTCTTGGTCCTTTCCTTACCTGTTTATGCTCCACTTAATACATTTAAGTTCATCTGTCTCTCTCAAAATGCTTAGTTATGATAGAATACTACTGTTCTATGAGAAATGATTAACTCAATGATCGGAAAAAGTCATGGAAAGACTTGCATGAAATAGTGAAGAATGAATTGAGCTGAACCAATAGAACACTGTATGTTGTAATAGCAATAGTCTGTTAGGAATGACTTTGAGTGACTAAATACATAAATTAAAAATAAAGAACAAATGAAGATGCTATCTGCATCTAAAAAAGGGGCATCTGGGTGGTGCAGTGAAAAGAGTACCAGCCCTGGAGTCAGGAGGACTTGAGTTCAAATCCAGTTTCAGATATTTAATAATTATGTAGCTGTGTGACCTTGGGTAAATTACTTAACCCCATTGCCCTGCTGAAAAATCCAACCCCTCTCCTAAAAAAATACAGAAAGAACTGATAAACATAAGTATGTATAGAATAATTTTACATATATATGTACTTATTTGTGTCTAATGGTAGCTACTTCT